>NW_024066129.1:0-222425 GCF_013036055.1 Alternaria burnsii | reverse complement strand
CCCCCTTCGCTGTGTTTTCACAGCGCAAGTGCATAGTTCTGCGGCTTCGCGGTACAGTAACAAGTTTTCTATATAGAAATGGTAGGATCATACAGGTTAAGTGTTGAAGCTCAAGATGACGGCAAGTGATTAGTCCGAGACTCGGAGCTTCGGCCTTGGTAACATGAGTAATGTCATGTCGCGCCCCAAGTCTTACTGTGCACTTATTGCCATTGGTCACATGACCATGAACCGTTGGTGCCGAGGTCAATGTATCTTTACCTAGGTATAGCTTCTATCCTATTCAAGTTAATCCGGTAGACCTAGGATACGATTCACTCGACGTGCTTATCTATAGCTGTGGTAATCCAATCTGTATCATGTTATGCGGGAGCTCCGGATAGGAGTAAAATATAAGTTGTGTCATCCATCTATTCTTGTACTATTCTCCACACTTATGGTACTTCTATCATCAAACTGCGCAACTGCCTAACATGACGAGTCAACCTTCCACTATGAAGGCGGCGTTAGTCGTAGTAAGTCAGCCTGTCACCAATGACTTCCAAGGTTCTTCATATTCAGGGCAAAGGAAAAATATCATCTAATCAACGCGACACACAGCGTTCCAAAGACTCCTTCACCTTTGAAATCAACGACGTTAGCATTCCCGAGCTTAGCCCCACAGACGTGCTAGTCAAGCTGTCCGTGACTGGAGTATGTGGAACCGACATGGCGCTTGCATCTGGCAAAGTGGGCCCCACACGGCAGATCCTGGGCCACGAGGGAGTCGGGTACATTGTGACCAAGGGCGAAGCTGTGTCAGCTAGCTCAGCCAAAATCGGGGATCGCGTTGCCATTGCCTGGCTCCGCGACATCTGCGGTAAATGCGCGTTTTGCTTGCAGCCCGGCGGTGAGGCTCGCTGCACGGCACAGCTCAACTCGGGACGCAAGATTGATGGGACGTTTGCGGAATACGCCGTCGTACCGGAGAGGTATATCATAAAGATTCCAGAGTCCATGGCAGCAGTCGAGGATCAAGTCATCGCGCCCATTGTATGCGGCGGCGTCACGGCATACAAGGCGCTCAAGATCTGCGGTGCAGTCGCTGGGCAATGGGTTGCAATTTCTGGGGCAGGCGGCGGTGTCGGCAGTCTGGCTGTCCAGTACGCCAAAGCGATGGGATATCGTGTGTTAGCCATTGATGCTGGGAGCGAAAAGGGCGGATTCACTTTGTCAGCTGGTGCGGAAGAGTACGTCGACGTGCTTGCTACTACCAACCTTGCGGACCAAGTCATGAGAATCACACAGAACCGCGGTGCTAAAGCGGTGCTTGTGTGCGCTGGCGTCAGCGCTGCGTATGAAAGTGCGCCTAGGCTGCTGGGACCGTCCGGTACAATGGTCTGCGTGGGGATCCTCCCTCCAGGTCAACAAGTCCCTTACGAGCCGCTGCTTATGATTGATAATGATCTTAGAATCATTAGCTCTTCCGTGGGCACAAGAGAGGACATGTACGAAGCGTTTGAGTTTGTTTCCCGTGGTTTGGTTCGCCCAGTGACGACACAGAAGCGGTTAGAAGATTTGCCGGAGCTTGGTAGAACACTCGGTCAGGTAAGTGGACATACTGTCGTGGAGGCGAGATTTGCAATTACGCTGTTACTGACTGGACACTAGACAATTGGTAAACCTGTAATTCGGTTCAAGCTTTAGGTTGAGTTTGAACTAGATTGGCCGCCAATTGTGAAGGCAAGACAAGACCGTATTTGTTTGTTGAGCCGTCATCATGTTCATTGCTATGATGAGCCATGATGCTCGACGTCCCAAGTCTGGGATTTACAGTATAAGGGAAAGATCTTGTTCATTTCGCAACCTCGCTCTTTGTTGCTGCATCTGTCGTTGCGAAAAGCTCACATAGATTTACACAGTGTACGCTACTCTAGGGCTCAACTCCAAAGTTCATATCATATTTTGCTTTCCTCGTGTAGGAGGTTCTGTGGCGTAAGCCATGACCTTTTCCTCCAAATTCCTCCGCAAATCCGCTTCGATCCAATTCTTCCAGATTGGAAACATGAGAGCAGGGCCCATGAATTGATCACAGGTCCTGTGAATCGTATGTCTAAACTTGCATTCATGGTTTCGCGGAGGATCCCCAGGAAGCCTGTTGGTGGGCGCTGTGGCAAGGTGCGCCCTGCTCTATGAAAAAAAATAACAATTATTCTCTCTTCTATTTGCATCTACCGATTACGAATATAAACTATCTGTTACCATTCTTCATAACATAAAGCAAGTACTATTGCCTACAATTACGCATACACGATGGACGCTTTAGATCAAAGAGCGACTAATCATGTAACTTATAGCAAGAGATCAATCTAGCGCCTTCTTACTATTCCAGTAACTGCCAGACTCTAGCCAAAGGTTTTAGATGATTACAAGAACTTCTCTTTTCCACTTTCTTCTAAAGTCCCGCGTATGGTACCACCTATTATAGCACATATAGTCTTGTCCTATCGACGCTATTCCAACACGTTGGTAAGCATGTTCTTGCCTAGAGGCTTGTTTGAGTAGTAGCAATTTCCACATTGTCTGCGGTTTGTCCCAGTCACTCAGGAATGCAACAGTAACATTCTGCCCTTCATTCCCATCGTCGTCCAACACCGCACGAGCTTGCCATTCTTTCAAATCGGGGTTTTCGCCTATAGTCAAGATACTCGTATCTTCATAGCCATGAAGGTAATTGTCACGCATTCGGCCTTTTTTACCAGGCAGGATTTGCCCTGTGGTGACCATAGTGCGCAGTGTGATGTGGCCGTTGGAAACATCGCCAAAGGGATTTGTCTCCTCTGTTTCGACATCAAAGCTCAGAACTTGAGGTGATGTTGGTGATTCTGAGATAAATTGACTCACACCACCCACTGGTCCTCCCATGTCATACAGAACTCCTGAATGCTGACTAGCCCATGACCAAGACGGGCAGGGAACGTCTTTCTCCTTTTTTCCAGGGCTGGATCGATACCAACCGAGGCCTCTAATCATGCTATCCTCCCATAAGCCGGCGACATACGCAACACGACGTTTAAGGTATGTTGCTTTAGCAACGGCACTTATTGCTGTAAGCTTGTCCCTCTGGTATGTGAGTTGGCGCTTAGAGTACGTCTGTACAGCGCCTCTATACCACTCATTCCCAGTGCTTTCCATAGTCGAAGAATTACTGAATGTTAATACTGGATATTCACGCTCAGCATGCGCCTGTGGCAAATTATCCTCGCTTAGGCGACAATGATCGCACTCCCAATACAACTGGGACTCCGCAAAATACAGGATTCTGCTAGACAGTACTTGTTCTTGATATGTCCAGGCCCGCTGTGATAGAGGGCTGCCCTGAATGTCGATGCCAGAACGACCTGTCTTCAGTTCTACAACCGAATTGATGAACTTTTCGAAATATAGGTTGCTTGCAGAGCCGTCTTTCAAGCGACCTTGCACATTGATATAGTCAGAAAATGCGGTCCTGCCGTGCGCTCTGTTTGTGTTGAAACATCCATCATCACTGCTGGCGCTTTTTGATGCAGCGATCGTCAGGAGTCCACCTTGATAAATCTCGCCCATCTTGGCGGACTCAACTTTCCAATCGTCCTCACTGTCCTGAATGATGCAAAGAGCATCCACCCAGAGATATCCAATTCCGAGGGCAGCCACAATATCAACAGCGTCATTTATCGTAGCTGGGAGACTGCTACGCTCAATACCTCTGAGATGTTGTTCGATCGTATTCGTTTTCGTGAGCCAGATACCCGTTTGATTACCCCAGCAATAACTAAGCGCGGCATATGGATAGGCTCCACCATATGTATTGATAAGCTTTACTGTGGAAGCCGGCGGACCTGAGCCATGATGGCGATGAATCTCGAGTAATCGAGTTGGTCGCTTCGTCCGAAAAGGCGAGGCTCCAGAATCCGTATCGTTATTGTCCATAAGGGATTTGGTAGCATTTTGGCCGGAATCCCCATGCGCATGTCCACTTGTCTCAGTAGCCACACACTGATCGAGCCAACCTTTTGCAACTTGCAGGGAGCTGGGTGAACCCGTATGGACCCCGATCTTGCGCAGCCAGGGCATTCCCGAGTACATGGCAGGATCTCCTTTCTCGGTGAAACACAGCATATGTCTCCCATGTATACTTCTTTCTTTTCCTGATGGGTCATCTGACTCCAATTCTTCATATTTTCCTCTAAATTGTGCCTTGGTAAGTACTTCCACTGATACGTGTTTGGGAATGAAATGCAATTCTCGATGATCTGAGAAGTGGCCTTGGTCTCTGGGTGGTGAAAATGACAGTTTTAATTTGTATCTTCCAAGTGTCCAATTGATCATCTTGCGATCAAATGACTTCCTGAAAACGTTGCATAGTTCGCAACTTGCAGCTGATTCATTAAGCACGTCCAATGTTGAGTGCACATATCCACCTTTTAGGGACAAAGTCTCAATGTTGATGTTTCGGCAAAGCTCGCACAGAGTGCTTTCCGACGGGGGTGGGTAAGGTAAGGGAGTTGAGCTAGGTAGGGGGCCGGACTGCATGCTTCCTACAGCTCCGTAATGACTATTTGCAATGTGGCTTGGAATGAGTGGGTTGTTGCAAAGTGAAGCTAGAAAGTAGAATGAACCGTGAAGGGCAAAATGAATATCGTTTAAGCTTGAATATAGTTTGTAGCCGAATTAATCTGTAGTACAGCTGTGTAAGTACTTGGAGAAAAAGTTGACTTCGTCACTAGGAAGTGGGCAATTCGAAATCCATATGCATATGGACACAGCCTAGCTGTCAGCCACGTATACCAAAAAATCATACCCGGACGATTTGAACGTGGCTAAGTGCTATTCGCTTAAGCTTTTTTTAGAACTCGCTATCTCTGCGGCCTGTAAATCGTGGGTAATGATCAACAATGCTGGTCTTCCTTACAGCCAGCCTCAGATCTCCATTATCCTTCCCGAGACCTCTATTTGTCGACTTAGCCATTCCATTCATCTCCTTTTCCCCAACCTGCTTCTGCTGCACTTCATTTTCGCAGAACCCGACAGCTCTTTTCGAGCTGTACTAAATCAGTTTGTTATGGAGCGAACGAACCAAAGATGATGTGATTGTAATAAGCTTAGCGATGTGGCTCGTGCGGGAACACGAAAGTTGCAGCGTATCGTTTAACTAGACCTGTGCACAATATCTCAATTGCTTAGAGGCATCTTAAGTATCGCAGTGTACTGAGTCTTGTTGTAAGGTCAAGAAACAAACTTGAATATCAAACTTAAATACAATTTCAACGTGCCTGCTCTTGCTCGTGACACTTAGGCAGCGTGTATGGACAGTTTAGGCATCTGATACTATTCATACGCGCTACCTTGAGGGTCACTATCTGGGATGGAGATTGTCGAGCTAGTGAAGGTTGTGCATCGAACAGAGAGAGACGCTCCCGTGTACAAGAGGCCCATCTTGAGTCACGGAGATGCGGTGGGGCTAGGCTTAAGGACGAGAGGACTTCAGAATATCCTGTCCGTAAGGGATGATCGAACTTTGTGAATTATACCTCGATCTCGAGTCATTGACAAGTCTGGCGAAGATTGATCTCGCCGTGCTGATGAGTCTTCCAGCATTAGAGCGGGACCGGATATGCGCCTCGGAGTGCACGCCTGGTCACCGACGGCATGCGCGACTTTTCACCGAACATGACTGTTGAAACGGCAACGAAGCTCAGATGTCATCATATAAGACCATGTACCCCCGGATCCGCTATGCGAGCCTCATCCCGACCTCATCGTCATGCCCGAACTCATGAACGACGCAGAGAAAGCCGTGCCTGTCGGTGCGCCAATGACGCCCGAAGCAATCGTTTCGCAGCCGCCCAACACATTGAGCAAGACTGAGACCAGAGCGTCAGAGATGTTCGACAGTATACCCATGTGGCGCAAGTATGTCATCGTCTTCGCGACGAGTTGGACAACACTCGCTGCATGCTTCTCGAGCACTTCACTCCTCAGCGCAAGCACCGAGATAGCAGTAGATCTGCACACTACTCCCGAAGTCGTCAGTCTCTCAACAGCAGGCATGCTTTTCGCCATCGGGTTGAGTTCGTTTGTGTGGAGTCCTATAGCTGCGGTGAGTCTTCATAGCAGTATTGCCTACGACAACGTTGGAGCTAAGTAACATAGATTGTGGGGCGAAAGTTGGCATACAATGCTTGTGTCGCGGTACTATTCAGTCTTACCATTGGTGCCGCTGTTGCACCAAATATGCCCGTGTTCGTCACCATGCGCGTGCTGTCTGGCTTGCAGGGTTGTTATTTCCATGTTGCTGGTCAGACTATCATCGCAGAGTACTTTCCACCTGTAAGTAGTCCACCCACATTCCGACATGACAAATGCTGATATCAGATACTCTGGCGTAGGTGCAACGTGGTACTGCGAATGGCTTCTTCCTTGCTGGAACAGTCCTAGGACCACCTCTCGGTCCTTTGGTGGCGGGCATCATGATGACCTACTCGACTTGGCGTAGTGTCCTGTGGCTGCAAGTCGCAATGGTCGGTCTGGCTTTCATGCTCGCGCTATTCTTCGTCCCAGCGAGTAGGACAGATGCGCCGGCGCTTACGTTGAACTTGCGTGGACGGACTGCGCTGGCTCAATTCAACCCACTGCCAGTCTTCAAGCAGATGACTTACCCAAATATCATCATGACGGTACGCAATATGCAATGGCGTTCCTAAACAAGTAAAGAAGCTGACCGTCTTCATCAGCATTTGAGTTGTGGCTTCCTTAGCTGGTCGCAATACTCAATCCTTTCCGCACCTCGGCATATCCTCGTTACCCGCTTCGGCCTTACATCTCCACTGTCCTCCGGCCTGTTCTATCTCGCGCCAGCGACCGGCTTTTTGCTTGGCACAATAGTTGGAGGACGCTACTCGGACATGACGGTAAGGCGATATATTAAAATACGTGGTGAGCGACTACCACAAGACCGGTTGAACGCGGGGATGCTATCTTTTTTCCTGGTGATTCCCACAGCGTCTCTCGTGTATGGATGGGGTCTGCAATATGGGCCGACGTCAAGAGCTGCTCTTGCACTACCGATCGTAACGAGCTTCTTTACGGCGGCTGGACTCCTGGCCGCTTTTGCGAGCTTGAACACGTATTGCGCTGAAGCGTTTCCGAAAAGGAGGAGAGAAGTAATTGCGGGCAAGTACCTTGTCCAGTACACATTCTCGGCTTGCTCAAGTGCTGGTGTGGTGCCCTTGATGGAGGCTATCGGCATCGGCCCAACTGCTACCATCAGTACCGTGCTGGTATTGGCGGCTGGTGGGTTAACGTTCGTAACGGCTAGGTATGCCAGCTCCATGGTTGAACGAGTGGATGCAAAGGATGCTCGTCCTCGAGCAGCATGGAGTTGGCCGAAGATGATTTCAACGGAAGCAGTGTTTCCTATCGCCACGATTGGTCCTCGGCGTTAGATTGTGTACACACGAGTGCCTTATTCAATGCATTAGTCAATCTAGTTGCGAAGATCCAGTCCATCCGTGCATTGTTTGTTCAGATATCTCCACCCACTCCCCAACCGTCCGCCCACCAGTATGGTGTCTGCAATTCATCAAAAGCAGGGTTACTGAAAGCTTGAAGATCTAAATCGGACTCGGAAAGAAAGTACCGAAGGGATGGATCGGCAAGAGCCATACCAGCGGTCATTGCGTCGCTGGAAGGAGGAAGCAATTGCTCCGCACTGGCCACAGACGTTTGTTGTGGTCGACTTAGCGCAAAGCTGGTATCTGCCACAAGTTGCATACTCTGCTCTATCGCATCCATATGCTTAACGAACTCTTTCGCGCCATAGTTACCGCTTTGAGCAAGCTGTCGCAACAACTCCACCGCGTTGTTGAAATCGTCACCGTCTGCTTGACTCCGCGGTGACTGCAGAAGACTAGAAATAGCGAGGACCGTAGTAGCTGAGAAGAGGTATTGCGTGTCGAAATAATCCAGCGTAGCCAAGGATCCATGAATCCAGGCTTCCGTAAGGATGCGATAACTGTGACGCGCGCATTGAATGCATGTTTCGGCAAGTGCGAGAGCGCCCTCAGGAAGGTTGCGTTTGGGATCGATAGTTGGATTCGACCATGACTGCTTGTGGCTGCGGAGAACATGTAGAAGTATCGGTCGTGTGGCAAGAATACAGCACTGTCAAGGTCAGCTTGAGTTTAATGTGATCATAGTAAACAAACCTGGTTGAAGCGCAGATGTATGTAGACAATGTGGATAGGTGCTGAAGTGTCGTTGTCCTTGAGATGAAACTTAACTGGCAGGTCGTCCATCCATCTGGTGAGATCCTTGAGCATCGCCTGAACCCTTTTAGAAAACGAATCGTGATGGTTTCTTCTACTGTAGATAGCTCGTGTCAATCGAGCAGCAAGTTTGGCCAACTTGATGCTATTTAAGCTGTAATCAGTGTCGCCAAAATCGCCTTCTTCTGCAGCATCGAGACCGTCACTACTGGGAAAGTCTACCATGATATCTTCATCAGCAACAGATACAGGAAGACCAAGTTTTGATGCGCATGATCTATCAAGAGCATATGCAGACCACCATAGCCTCACGCGATGCTCTCTCGCAAGCCGATCAGGGCACTGATGTTCAGGTATGTTCATATTCATGCCCATGATAAGACCAAGTCTACAGGCAGAGCTTGCGAAGATGTAAGCCGAATGGCGACGATTGACCGTAAAGGAATAAAGAACCTTGCAGGTGTTAGAGAATGTTTCCGTTTCATGTTTTGCGTACCACAAACCAATAGTAGGGTGACCTCTATGGTGTCCATCTGCGGCCGCTCGGCAGGAATGCTAATCATCCTTCTTGCTTGAGCAAAGTAGGCTAAGCCGGGAAAGGCAGCATCCATGGAAGCATGTTTGGCAGAATACACTTCACCCAGGGCGAAAAGTGCTAGAAGCTTACAGATGACTACCCGGTTACCATTGCCGTTGTTCTTGATGGCGTCTTCCAGAATTCTCGTGACCTGGCTCTTGCGCACGATATGGTAGTATTGGCAGACTGTGGACAAGGCTACTTTGACCAAAAAACGTGCTCTTGCAGGTGACGGCCAACTAAAAGGGGCTTGAGACGGCAGCATCAGGTAATCGTCTTGTACGTGGTCCATTCGAGGCAGATGCTTGGTATTTCCTACGGCAAGGGTCTGGCGAAATCTTGTCGCAAATGCTGCGTCGGCAGCTTCTCCAACGTGGATAGGTACATGCTCGGAAGAAACTGCATGGAACCAAGGCCTATCCTCAAGTAGTGGATTACGCACGGCTTCATTCACAGCTGTGTTGCTTTCGAGAGCTTCTTCGACGGGAACAGCAGCCTGAGCGGACCCGGAGGGTCCGCTACGTAGGCGCTCGAGATCCTTCAAACGCTCGTAATCCTTTAGCAGCTCATTCAGGTGATGTTCACTGAGCTTGATCTGTCGGTCGCGCGCTGGATACACGCAAGGCGTCGTTTCAGCGGTATCGCGGCAGTTTGAGCATGGGTGGCCTCCCGAGCATTTCACTTTGCGCGAGTGACATCTTTGGCAACTACAAACATTAATGATTTCCCAAGAGCATGTGCAACGACGAGTCATCTTACGCGACTGGCTTGCTGCCCCTCTTTTGCACTGAACTAGCCCTCAAAGGCTGTGTTGGTGAGCTCGTCGGTGGCATGCTGAAGGTTGCCGAAGAGTCAGCAGTGGCGAGGTCGGAGGTTTGTTGGCGAAGCCGAGAACGTTGGAAAAAACCGCTCACACGGCGAATGATCACGCACGCCGCCGAGGCTAGCTTTCATTACCATCGCCGAACACGCAGCGGCGAGCTTGTGGCATCTGGGTACCAAATGCTTACGTAGGCACCTTTTTCGAGAGTGCTAGCTTAGGTTGTCCTTGTTTACGATACGTTATTGTCCCCACCTCTTCCGTCTTTCTCATCCGCTATTCGGCTCACCTTCAGCTTGGTCTTACGTACTCGCACTCGCGCTTCCAGACTTCTCATACATTCTAGAAGACTTTGGATGTGACTCCTCCATGCTGATGTACGCCCGCAAATATTGCAGAGCGAGGCTGCATGTTGACTGTATCCATTTGTTGTGTAACAAAGCAAATGAGTCTGGAATGTGCGCAGCGGCTGGCAGTTGCGCTAAGAACTATCTGAATCACTGCTAATGATGTGTTTTCGTACAGACACTTTTTTCTTCACCTATTTCTTACCTCGAGTGCTCTCCCTCCGATGGAATGAAGTTTTCAAGCTTACCCCAAGTGAGTTCGTCGGCTTCTCAAATATCCTGCATACGAAGATTGAGCAGTGGCATGTGGCCGACATTGACTTGGGGTGTTTTATCTTCGACCTTTCCATGGTGCTTGGTGGCGCACACATGGGTTTTTGAGATGTGCGTAGTTGTTGTTGGTTTTGTAATGTACGGTACTAATTTGCATACTATCCTTCTTATATACATGGAACAAAGACGGATTACACGGTTCGATCACATGCATACATAAGCAGTAGGATAATTGCGGTTCCTCAACTGTCAGACTCCTCATCGCTGGTGTGAAAGGCTACGCCGGTGAGTGCCAAACGATGATCCAATAACATCTGTCTATATATCCTCTCGTATTCCATACCCCTCGCCACTTGACCACTAAACGGATCAAAGAAGACTATGTTGTCAGCAGCGAAAGGCCAGAAATGCTCATTCGTAGCATCACCCCAATTCCAGAACCCATCCTCACAGACCACGTGAATTTCCTCTACATTCTTGAAGTTTACGAGTCGTCGTGACTCAAAATGATACCAAGACTCATCACTGTTTTCGCGCTTAAACTTGAGTCGCCTGATGTTCAATGCAATTGGTTCCAAATTCTCGAGACGGAAAGTTCCAATGTCCACCATGTCGATGTCAAAGTTCAACCAGACATATCGCCGCTCGATGCTTGGTCCGTCGATGCCAGTCACATCGAGTTTCTCGATAAGGTACACACCAGATAGCCTGCGCTCCTCGTGCGGATCAAACGGACGTGTATTGATGGCGGTGGGTTCAGGATTGCTTTGATGATGGCGATTCACACGGAGTTCGGGACTGCTCAGGTTGGGAGGAGGCGAAGGACTGGGAGGGATCTCGAACCCGAAGCCGTTCCAGTACGTGTACTTACGCGGCTTGGTATCCTGTTGAGTGCCAATATCGAAGAAAGCTCGTTGATACAACCTCTGTAACTCATCTCGGGCCACTCTGCAGCACTGTAGCGGTCCAGGCACCGGCGTGGACGATATCAATAAGCGATTCTTAGTGGGCCCCCTGCGTTCGATGCGAACCTCGACGGTGCGCGGCTCAGCAGTGCACCTCCATATCTGCCTCTGAAGCTCCAGTGGTAGTAGAGGGAATGGGTGGAAAGTGGACATGATGTTGCGCAATGACCGAGTATGCTTGACTTGTCGCTAGTAGCCCGATGAAGCGGCCAGCACAACAGGTTGATATGCTATCTCACTAAGCAATATGTACAATGATCGAATACGGCGTAACAAATGTTCTGTTAACAGAATTCCCGTAGGATGCGGCTCAGCTTTATCAAGCCTGCTTCTACGACGAGGCTGATGCAGGTACTGAATGCGGGTATCCAGGGGCAAGAGGCCGCTAGTTTACTTCGGGCGCAACGCACGAAACACAACACTACCCATATTCCCCTTCTTGGCACCTTCCAAAACAAGCCTTCTTTCCGCCGCGCCGCATGACCCACACTGCCGGGTAGCGTGAACGTGAACGAACCGCGGGCGACTACATACAACATGTCAAATTTCACTCATGCACTTGGCATCTTGACAGTGGCGCAGCGGAATGAGCAGGACGCCACCGCGAGTCAACCAGCGGCCTTGCCGAATTGGCTGGCAAATCCGCAGGAAGCAGCTGCTTCGCACAGACTCACTGTAGCCGGGAGCCTAGATGTCTCGCTGAAGGATTCTCGATATTGCCTTGCAAGGCTCGGTTGACTTGCGTCCTAAAAGCCGGCATCAGCAGTCAAAAGATGACTCGAGCTATCGCATCGCCTTACGCCAGAGCCGGATCTTGTCTCTTCTGTTCAACTCCAGCAAGAGTGCTATACATATCCCCATCATTTGCTTCCATCTCTCAGGGAAATCGGTTTTGAGCTTCGTCCATCGGCTGCTTCCCCTCAAGCTAATCTGCATGATGAGGACCGCTTTCGCAATGTTGTTTGTGGCCTTTGTTCAGCGAGTAGCTTCCTCACGCTATCCGCTACTCCAATGGGACCCTGAAACGGTCGAGGACTGCATCGAGTGGTACGACAACGGCCAAGGCAAGACTTGCGATTGGGTGCGCGAGCTGTACGGCTGTAAGTCCCCTTCGCACAGCTGATGACTTACTCATACTGATACTGTGCCTTATCACCCAGACACTGCAGCAGAATTTAGCGAATGGAACCCTTCAGTCGGCCTTGATTGCAAACCCTGGGGGGATTGGCAATCCTACTGTGTTATCACGCAAAGGAAGTATGACAGCATCCATCCAACGACGACCTCCTCCAAGGTGATCACCACCACCAGCACAAGCCAAGCTCCTTCTCTTGGGCCTTCCCCTACCTCCTGGGAAGCCTTGGGATGCTACGCTCAGAACCCGAATCGCCCAATCCTCGAGAAGAACATGAACCTCAACGGAGATACGTCTCTAAGCGTTCCCAAGTGCAAGAACAGCTGCTACCGCCGCGCCTATCCTTTTGCAGGAGTGCAGGAAGGGAATCAGTGTTGGTGCAGCAGCAACGTGGCTGGTGAGTGGACCAAGAACCAGACTGACTGCAATATACCCTGCACTGGTAACAAAGCGGAGTTTTGTGGAGGCAAAGGCGTCATCAACGTTTTCAGAGCATTGCAGAACGCTGTGCCAGTCATAACGACCAGTGTAACTAGCGCCACTGTGATCAGCATCAGTGTAACCAGCACCAGTGTCAAGGCAGCTGCCGCAAGCAATAGCGCTATCAGGAATAGGGCCATTATTGGGATACTTTATAGGGCTTGTTGTCTGTGATCAAGAACGACTTCATACATACTGCGGTAGAGTATATCCATGGCTACATATAATCTAACACTATCACTTGTATCGAGCGACCGTTCTGGTGGAGCAACTCCAAGTTACTCTACCAGATTAACTATAGTGTGATTGAAGCTTGGCTCTTCACGAGGGTAATTAGTCTCGATTAAGTCAAGATCTTCGTATAGTTTCAATCGGTCCGACACGACCCTATCGAGCCTGCGTGTTCGGGATAAATCATTTTTCACTAATGATTGGTCATGATCGAAGCTGCCTCGGGGAGGCTGGCGTGACTAGCGCCCACTTTACCGGTGTCGTCCATACGGCCGTAATGGGAGAATCTCAACCGCCGCGACAATAGGCTCCAGAAAAGCGTAGGGCTTTCCTCTCAAACACTGGGCAATACTTCGGTAAAGCGCGGGGTTCTTCAGCAATAGCATACCTAGGTATGTCTGCATATTACTAAACAATGTCCACTGGTACCGGACAATGCTGCACGGTGTTAGTCTGAAACCTTATGTACCTGCTCGAAAAAGATACAAAATCAGCCAAAGCCCCAACTCTCTGGTGGTAGAATCGGGCTTACTACAACCATTCGTCTTCCTAATTATTCATCAACGACTATCTGTAAGCACTCATGATGGCAACAACCACATCTCCGGTGTTGGTAACGGGGGCAGCGGGTCGAGTCGGCAGTGTTGGAAGGCGTGTCGTTGAAATCCTGCGAAAGTCGGGTCAACCAGTTCGCGCGTTGGTCCGTCGCGATGATGAACGCGCAGAATATCTTCGCGGCCTTGGTGCTGAAGTGATCATCGCCGATCTTAGGAAGTCAGAACAGGTCGCACCAGTTGTCGAGGGATGTAGGCTCGTGTTCTTTAGCACGAGTGTTGCCTCTGATTATCTGATGGCCTCGGTGGTCATGACGGCAGCTGCAAGAGCCAATGCCGGGATTGAGCTTCTAGTCAACCTTTCTCAAATGACAGTTTCGAGAATGGACCTAACAAAGGTTACCGATTCACCCCAGCAAAGGGTTCATTGGCTAGCTGAACAGGCACTCAACTGGTCTGGAGTCCCCGTGGCACACTTACGTCCTACCGTGTTTCAGGAGAGCCCTTTTTTCTGGGGACTACCCGCCAAGTCTATTGCAGACGCTGGCATAATCGCCCTACCGTTCGGACGAAGCCACACCAATCCAGTGGCCGCCAATGATGTTGGAGAAGTCGCCGCCGCAATGCTACTAGAGCCATCCAAGTACGTTGGAAAGACAGTTGAGTTGACTGGACCGCGATCCGCCAGCATGTACGACCTTGTTGAGGAGTATTCCTCAGCGCTAGGTCATCCTGTACGTTACATCGAGGTTCCCTTAGAGAGTTGGTTGGAGGAATCCCGCATGCAAGGTCGTCTTCCCGAACACGTTTTGCAGCATGTAACAACGATGGCTAAGCTTCACACAATGGGGGAATACGATCGAATAACAGATGCAGTATTAGAGATACTTGGTCGTCCAGCTGCAAGCATATCGGAGACAATAAAGGCTGGTCATATTCCCTTCGCACCTTTATCCTTGTAGAGAACTGAGGCTCTTTGTCTCTACACTTTCAAGCTCAATGGCGTGAGTCATTGCAGAATAGCGACTCTAGCTATCAATGTAGACACCCTTTATAAGACCACGTTCAATTTTCTTGTATGAGCTATATCAGTATCCAAGGCATTCGATTTTGCGTACGTAGGAGTAAGACAATGGCTGTAAGCTCCTAACGTAATAAGGCCCACCACCTTACAAGCTGTAATAAATATATCTATATATATATCACGTTCTGTTGCTAAGGTATCCCAGTAGAAGAGTAAACAGAAAGCTCTGATATTCACATATAGGAATAACGCTCAAAAACCTTAGCTACATTTCTTGCATGGATAATCCCTTTGCTTCTCATAAGGACCGCCACAAATATCCGGCTCACCCAGTCCACTTTGCGCTTCTCTGAGAGTTGCAGATGTGTCATTCATTCACGTCGGTTGATAGTGTCTAGCTACCAACGATTGCCTAGCCGATCTCTCCAACAGCTGTTGGTCAAGCTGATGATGTTGTTCGGCCGAGTAATTTGGCCACTTTCGTTATCTCAAAACTGATGCCTAATCTTCGTCTTCTTGGGGTAAGCCGAAGTTGATTTACCCCGCGCAAGCAGCCAGCCTCTCGTTCAAGTCCAGTCCTTCCTTCCTCCGACCAGAATCTGAATCCTAAGGAATGACTTAAGGGAAGCTTCCATCGGCTCTGCGTTGGCTCTGCAGCGAACGAGCACCTGCAAAACGCACACTGCGGCGACTTTTACTTATGTCTGACGCCAAATTAGACTGCAGAATACGCAGAATTGGGCAATCGCATTTTGTAAGCCTACAATGCATCAGATGGAGGACGTACGGACCCGAAAACATGTTTTCATTGATGCCGCAATCGACAACAACGAGCCGGAGCTACTGGAGCATGTACTGAAGATCAATGCGCAAGAGCGCATGGAGGATTACGAAAATCGAAGACTTGTAGAAGCCGCCACCAGAAAGAACTCCATACCATGCCTACGCTATCTCATCGAACACGGCCTCAGCATTGAGCATATTGATATCTCGGGTGGGGAGGTCTCAATCTCGACTCTCGAGTTCTTGCTTGCTCATGGCTGGGACATCAACTCGACAGGCCCTCCAAGGTCTTATCGTAGTCCTTTCATGTGGTCTTGTATCCATGACCGCGAAAAGCTTGTATGGTGCTTAGAGCACGGCGCCAGTCTTGCGACGCCCTGGCAGGAGCCGCATAGGAAACCACACGAGCCAATACTCGACAGAGTCGCATGGGGTGGCGACATCGCGACATTCGAGTTCTTACGTTCCAAGGGTGCTCCTCTAGGACCTTGTACGCTGCATCAAGCCGTGTTGCGCGCAGCATTTTGTCATGATTTTTCAGACGACCCAGAAAAGGATGATGAAAAGCAACGGCAAGGCAGAGCGCAGTATACCCAAAGTATGGCTATGGTCCGCTATCTGATTGATGTGGTGGGCTTGGATGTCAACAAAGAGGACTTTCCGCCTGACACCAAATGGTTACAAGGCGTATGGGGGACGCCGTTGCTGTACATCGTGTTGGTTGACCCGGAGGCAGAAAGGAACGCACGTGACCTAGTATGGTTTCTGCTTGACCGAGGCGCTGATTCAAAGCCGGCACTCGTGGAGGCAAAGGCGTTCGGTGGCCGTGCGGCCTTCACAGAGTGGGTGGAGGCTTGGGAGCAAACTAAAGAAGGGAAGAAAGATAAGAGTCAATGCACTATCCAGTGAATATTACGGCCTTCATGTCTCTTCTTTTGTCAAGAATGTACTTCTGATTGTGGCAACTGCTGGACGAGCATGCTAAAGCTACTTGGTATTACCAGACACCAGACTAGGCTACAGATCAATCTGTATCATAACATTCACACAACTGCAGCTATCGCGCAAATGATCTCGAGCACTACCTAAGTACCACGTAGACGCTTTGAAACCAGCACGAGAGCCCAAAATTCACTATACCTAGGGAAGTATCGTACGATGCTCAGTTCCCACTCCCTGCAAGGTCACAAATACCACCTCAAGATCGCCAGCCAACCCCTTCGCCACAAGAGCTTCCGCTTCCCTGACATGGTCGAAGATACGTTTCCTCCCCCACAGGCCCTGAAATCGCTTCAGATACAGTTTGCGCAGTCCCGTTAGTCTTGTCAAACGTCCGAGGATCTGTACCAAACAATCCTTTCCATCAGGATAGTTCGCCCAGAGCGGCTCGACAACAAGTGTCGTAATCGCTTCCATCTGAGCCAGCTTGCGGGATTGAAAGAAGCGATCAATACTTCTAATGGATGGGAACTGGAATATGTTTTGCGAATACACAAGCGTAGCAGTTTCAGAGTATACTTGACGGCAGACGCGCGGCAGAGTGAACTTGCACCCTTGCGGCCAAGAGACGGAAACGCCGCTGGTGGTGTGGACTACGGTGGCCCACGTGCTGTATCCTCTGAAATCACCATAGACTATGTGCATACCGCCGAGAGCGTACTTGAATATCTCGGTCCGCAGTTCACCGGGAAGATGCAGAAGGGGAGTCTGCGAGTTGAACTCGACGCTTCGATTTGTATCAGACGTGTGTCGAGTTAAAGTATCATATAAAAAGTGGACTTACATGGAGACAAACTCATCGGGTATGTTTCGTAATGAGACTAGACCGCCACGAGTACGGTAGACACGCTTCTTTTGCCGTAAACGATTCGAAGTAGGGGAGCGTTCAAGACGTTTTCGCAGGGAGTAGCGGGCCGTAGAGCTGAGCTGGGTATCGCCGTCTGCAGATATCGAGTTGGCCATCGTGTCGGAAAAGTCGTGTGGTAGCCTGCGTTGACTGGATTGAGGTCGAGTCGAATGTGTAGAGTTCGATCGGAAAAGGGGGAATATATAGGGACAACAGGCGATGATCATATGTCCGCCGTTGATTCTTCGGTAATGCAGCTATATGAATTGAAGAAAGTGACCATGCACCCGCGTGATAGGCCGTGAAACTCGAAACAGTCGGTGCCTAGAGTTCATCACTGTCACACGTGCAAGTCAGCCCAACTCCAATTACAAGGACGAGCAATATAAATCTTGCAAGTCATTTTAGACCTATGATAGCCTATGTGAATATCGGCCGTTGTAAGTAGCTCCTCTGTAAGGGGTCATTGCCACAATATAGTTGACCAGATAGCAATCAAGGTATGGTTTGCTTCACAACCGTTACCGTCTAGCAAGAAACGTCTCGTTTCCCAAAGACTCTTGTCTTTCGATTGATCTTGTCAAACTTCAAGATATTTGACCGAAAGCTACTCATCTACCACTTCTCCCGCTGCTCTCAAAAGAAACTTGACAACCGTGTCAGGCTGTGAAAGATACGGACTGTGAGAAGCAGCGACCCGGTCAATCTCTACATCTGCTCCTGCTGCTTTCACGCCCTGTATCATTGCGTCTTGCGCACCAGCTGGCAACGCTCTATCCTCCTCGCAAACCATGTAAGCAACGGGGATCTCTCTCCAAGCTGCGGGCGATTTCATCTTTCCTTGTAAAGCCCCCAGCGCATGAGGTCGAAGTGCGGCAATCATCTCCTCTGCCTCTTCTCGTGGGACATCATGGTACAATCTATCGACCAAATCTGCCTGGAAGCTGACGTTTCCGTCCTGTGTGGAATAGTCAGTCATGCTATCAAGATTGTAATGAGAATCGTTTTTCTTACGGCGTCAACAACCCACTCGTTCGGCAAACCACCTATGATATCAACGAGACTTGTACCCTCGGAGGTGATGAACGAAGTTATATAGGTCAACTTGACAACTCCTCCAAGCAAGCCAGCACGCTGCCTCGCAATGGTTCCCAAACCATGAAGAGCGCTGGATACAGGGATACCAGAATAGCTATGAGCGTTTGTAACGACGTTCTTTCCAGCGTCTAGCTCTTTCAAGACTGCGCTTCTTATCACCGCGATATCCTCATCGAGATCTGTTGTCGGCGGCACCCTCCCTACGCTTGGTAACTGAATTGCAACACATTGATAGCCCAGGTGCTCAAGTCTGCCAACGACCTTGTCGAAAAAGTTGGTTGAATGCCATGCTCCGGGGAAGAACAAAAAGACCGGCTTCGTCATGCTGAATCACGTCGAATGAAGAGGGTGGCTTACAGCTTCTTTTCTTATCACCCTGGAAAATAGGGTGTTCTAACAATGCAAAGTCGAGCAAAGACTGTTTACCTAAATATAGTCTCGGACACAAGCGGCGTTCTCTCTGTCGAGATCCGATGCCGAGGAAAGATCACCATGTTGCGTAATCACACAACTTCGGACCGAGAAGCTAGTCATGTCAAGATTCGATAATAAGACTCTGGCGAATCTAAAAGGAAACGTACAGCGCCCACTCATGAACGCTGTGTGATTAGATGATGTTTTGGTACGTTACATGTCTAAGAACAACATGGAACATGTCTTGTAGTAGTAGGCTCGGTAAACAAGGGAAAGACTGCTGAGTTGGCGAATCGAAACGTTCTGCATACGTGTTATGCAGGAACCTACTGCATGTGCGTACTATGAGGTGTGCCCATGACTACAGACTTGAGACGCGTGGTTCGAGTTTGGTCAGAAATGTCTAGCTTAGCAAGGTTAAGCCTTTGACTTGGCGAATAAGCCTTCCCTTTACGGAACACATTCTTTCTCTACACAAATTATGGAAGAAAAAGCCGCCGTCGCAGGGCAAATTAGAACATACCCGAAAGCACCTCGACAAGTCACAAGGAGACCTAGTGTGTAATGTCATGTTATTGTGTCATGCAGGAATATCAATGAACTGTCGTAACCGCTCGTTGTGTCTAGTCTACCCTCTATCCGCCTCTGTGCTACTAACAGAACAGGGACGTCATACCCCCCCATCTTCAAGACCCTTCCATCACTAAACATTGTAAGCCCGTTCCAAAACATCGGCAGCCAATCACACAAACAATCCCACCTCATTCACGGCACACAAATCCGCAGACTGCCGGAGATGCTCAATACACGTTGAGAGAATTCTTTCTTGTTGCTAATACATGCCGTTCATATCAAAGTTTGGTCCATTCCCAATTCTACGTGGTTTCCGATCATCATCCACCACCCCTACCTCTCTTACTCATCAATCTCGCTCTAATCACAGACACTCACTCACACACACACACTCTCTCTCTGTCCCCCTCTACATCTCTCACTTCACAACCCTCTACTACTTACTCAATCTTCATCTTCTCAAACTGTCCAATACTAGCCTCCCAATTCCTCGCTTCCAACTCCGCCGTCCTCAACTTCTCCCTCTCCTGCTCTTTAACAGCATCACTAACTTTGCTTTCCCACTCATCATCCATAATCTTCTTCTGGCGCGCAATCGTCTCATTAGCCTTGTTCAGCCGGTCTGCCGCCTTGGAAATCTCTTTATCGAGCTCAATGCGACCCTTAACGTCGAGGTACGCCGTCGCAGACGTGCCAATGGTGTAGACGGCGCAGCCAGACGGTGCCGTATCCGTGGGCGACAGGATCGTAATGTCGGCCACAGTCTTTCCGGCAAGCGAGCGGATGGAAGGGAGGGAGGTCGGGGTTGTGAGGGTGGCGTGGGTGGCTTGGGTGAGGGATTGGATATAGGTGGCTGCGCCTTCTTTGATGGCGTATTCAGCCGTCAGCGAACGCAGACCCTTTGCGCTGTCGACAAGGAGCTCGTATTCTGCGTTTGCGGTCGCGTCTTCAAAGTCTGGTGTGTACTGAGGGAAGGGTGCAATAGTGATTGAGGGCGTCTTGTCGCCTTGTCGGCGAGGGAGACGCTGCCAGAGCTCCTCTGTCAGGAAGGGCATGAAGGGGTGGATCATGTTGAGACCCCCCTCGATGGCGGTGTAGAGTGTCTGTTTCGCGCTTTCCTTCTGCTCTTCGCTACCTTCGTCGAAGATGGCTTTGCTGTTCTCAATGTACGTGTCGCACAGGTACTCGTAGAAGTACTTGTAGGCGGTCTGGGTGGCAAGACTGAACTCGCGTGCCTCCAGATGATCGTTGATCTTCTTGGCGGCAACATTGAGCTGATGCAAGATGTATCGCTCAGGTAGTGACTCTGAACCTCCCTTCGTGACCTTCTCCCGAGGGGTGAAGTCTTCTCCCAGACGTCCAATGACGTACTTCGTGGCCTGATAGATCTTGTTGCAGAACCTGCGGTATCCGTGGATAACCTAGATCAATGAGTCAGCATACATTCCTGAGGGCAGAATATTGGAAATTACTTACGTTCACGTCAAAGGAAATATCTCCTCCTCCGGTGGTGTATCCAACAAGGGCCATGCGCAACGCATCAGCGCCGCATTCAGGAATACCCTGGGGGAAGGCAGTTTTTTGATACTTCTCCGCCTTGGTCAACTCCTTGGGGTCAAGGTTGCCCGCACGAAGCTGGTCGTGCAGCTTTTGCAATGTGATACCATCCATGATGTCGACAGGGTCTACAACGTTACCCAGCGACTTGGACATCTTTCTGCCCTCGGAGTCACGAATGAGCGAATGACAGTATACCTCCTTGAACGGAACCTTTCCGGTAAGGTAAAGCGACAGGAAGATCATTCTGGCAACCCAGAAGAAGAGAATATCCCATCCAGTCTCTAGAACAGATGTGGGGAAGAGCTTGTCCAAGTCGGCTGTCTGGTTGGGCCAGCCCAGGGTGGAGAACGGCCACAGACCAGAGGAGAACCATGTATCGAGGACATCCTCGTCCCGCGACAGCGTAAACTTCTTGCCAGGGAACTTCTTCTCCGCCTTCGCTCGTGCCTCCTCTTCTGTCCGGCCAGTGATCCAGCGTTCATCTTCCGTTCGGTCACCTGCCTCGCCTTCGATTTCAACGAAATAAGCGGGGATTTGGTGACCCCACCATAGCTGTCGTGACAAGCACCAGTCTTGGATGTTGTTCATCCAATGCATATAGACTTTTTCTGAGGTTGCGGGCCTGATCTTGATATCACCCTTCTCGACAGCCTCGATGGCGGGCTTGGCGAGACTGTCCATCTTCATCCACCATTGCGGCTTCATGATGGGCTCGATGACATCTCCAGACCTTGAACAGATCGGCACCTTCATGGGGTTGGGTTCCGTCTTGACAAAGAGTCCCTCCTTCTTTAGCGCATCGACGACAGTGTAGCGGACATCAAAACGCTTGCTTCCTTCGAACTGACCAGCGTTCTTGTTCATGGTTCCGTTATCGTTCAGGATGTTGATGAACTCGAGACCATGCTTCTTTCCCAGGTTGAAATCGTTGGGGTCGTGCGCTGGTGTGAGTTTCACAGCACCAGTACCAAACTCGGGGTCAACATATTCGTCGGCGACAATGGGCATGAGGCGGTCGATAAAGGGATGGCGAGCCTTCTTGCCGACGAGATCCTTGTAACGGTCATCCTTGGGGTGGACAGCGATACCAGAGTCACCCAACATGGTTTCGGGACGGGTGGTAGCAATCTCGATGAATTGGTCGGTGCCTTCGATGGCATACTACAGAATATCAGCAGATGCATCTTGGTTTGTACAGTTTGTCATACCTTGAAGTGTGTGAGGACACCAAACTCTACCATTCTCTCATACCCAGGCACGGACAACTTGGTAGGACCCGCTAGATCTTTGTTGTCGACCTCGAGTGTACTAAGCGCCGTGTTGAGAGCCGTGCACCAGTTGACCAACCTGTTACTACGGTAAATCAGACCATCTTCATGCAGACGGACGAAGGTCTCGGTAACAGCCTTGGAGCAGTTCTCGTCCATGGTAAAAGCCTCGCGCGACCAATCGAACGAACCACCCATTCTCCGCAGTGTGTTTGTGAGGTGCTGATGGTACTCTTCTTTCCATTCCATGGTCCTCTCAAGGAACTTTTGACGACCAAGGTCGTATCGCGTCTTGTTTTCCCGTCGCTTGAGCATCTTCTCTACAACGGACTGTGTAGCGATACCTGCGTGATCGCAACCAGGCAGGTACAGAGTAGTGTAGCCTCTCATCCTATGCCACCTGATGAGAACATCCTGTAAACTCGTAGCGAGAGCATGTCCACAGTGCAGCTTTCCAGTAACGTTAGGCGGCGGGATGGGAATGACAAAGTGGCCCGGACCCTTGTTCTCACCGTTCTCGGTGAACTGAGGCTTGAAGAAGCCCTGAGAGTCCCACCATGCATCCCACGCCGACTCGACGACCTTGGGAATGTATGCCTTTGTGTATGGGTCGTCCAGGGGCTTCAGCCTCTTCTTCTCGCCCTTTGGGGTTTCCTCGACGTACGCGGGTAGTTGTTCCTCCTCCTTGCCCTTCTTCTTCTTTTCCTTGGCTGGAGCGGCGGCGCCGTCTTTGGCGGCACCGGCGGCTGCTGCCTTCTTTGCCTTGAATTTTGCATCCTTCTCAGCCTTCTTGCGCTCCTTCTCCAGCTCCTTGGCCGACTTCTCCTTCTTCTCTACGCCCTTTTCGTTCTCACGGCCGGGGGCATGTTGGCCGGTAGCGTCGTGTTCAGCAGCACCCAGGATGTCCTTCTTGACGTCTGCGCCGAGCTCGGGTGGTGGCGCAGTGTTGGGCGCCGTCTTCTCGCCGGTCGAGTTGTGCGAGGACGCGTTGAGCGCCATGGTTGCGGTCGAGTAGGGGCGCTCGGCGTGAAGCGGGGTGTAGGTTCGCGATAGAGTGCGGATTGGGGACCTCAATTGCAACTGGCGCCTTGTGAGATGTCGGTACTCGAGGTTTCGTCTGCAGGCGGCGCGCAGTGTAGTGGGCGCGGTGCGGGGCAACATTAACAAAAAAGTGCCTGGGTGTGAGTCGTCCAAGTCCGGGCCTGCGTCACCCCACATCGAGAAGCTCGGACGGACCCCGCCTACGACGAACCATGGAGCGATGCTAGGCATTTCACTCAAAGGCACTCTCCGAAATCAGGTCGGTAGTGTCCGATGTCAAAAACAGAACATTCATTTACTACGCTCGACTTGAGTCACTTGGAGTAGATTGAGCATCCGAAAACACCTCAATATGCATCCAGACTCCCATAGACCGTTACTTGCGTTTCTCCTTTCGCTTATACAAGAATGATACCTAGCACCCTGCCCTGTACACCTTATCGCTCCGTGATTCATGCCCAGTGTTTGTTTGTACGCCGGTACCCCAGCTGCGTCTCAATGAATATATGGGGAAGCAAGACCGCGTGTTTCGTTCGCTGCAACTTTTATGCCATTACATAAAGTCTAATTAACGTAAGTTGGGTATCTCAATCATGCCGCGGCGCTATTTTGCTGCGCAGCCTGTCGGACAGGAGCAAAGTAAGGATGTTGCATAGCTTCTTGGGCAGTCAGTCGGTCCTACCATATGTCAGTCATCTATATTACATGTCCGTGTAGGCTATAACAAACCTGATGGTCGTATCGTAGCAGCTTGTCGAGGAAGTCAATCGCGTCATTACTGACAAAGCGCTGGTTCTCGGCATTGATGAACGAGTGCCACGGCTTCTTGGGATACCGGCTGAGTATGTCGTCATACTGGGCATCTAGTTCAATGTCGTACTTGTCGAGATAGTCGAACAAGTCCTCGGTTCCAAGAACCTTGGCAATCTTGACAAGCTGGTCTGAGTTGCTGTTGCCTAAAGTTGGGTTGTAACAAGTCAGCCTGTGCCTCACATGCAGCCTAGGTATCGTGGTTGTTTACCGTGGAAGAAAGGTTCGCGCCTAAAGATCATCGAGGCGAACATGGCACCTAGTGACCACATGTCGAGCGAGTAGTCGTACTCTTGAAAGTCGACTAGTAGCTCAGGACCCTTGAAGTAACGTGACGCGACGCGGACGTTGTATTCGGTTCCTGCGTGGTAGAATTCCGCTAGACCCCAGTCGATTAGGCGCAACTAGTACGTGTTAGCCATGTTCCTCCACTTTGAAACCGGTGCACGCCCACCTTCCGCTTCTCATGGTCGATCATAACGTTGTGAGGCTTGACATCACGGTGCATGATGCCTTTGCTGTGGCAGTAGTCGAGGGCCTTGAGCAATTCAAAAATGTAGTATCGCACGTCATAGTCCTGGAACTTGGGGTACAGACTCCGAAAGTCGGTATTGTTGACATATTCAAAAATCAGCGAAGGCGTTTTGCTCTGTTTGGCGGTCGTTAGCGTTTCTTCATAAGCAAACGGCAGCGGTTGGGCCTCAGTACCCAGTCGCCAATCCAGTCGGAGCCGTCACTAACCTGGTTGTCGCGCACCACGTCCAGCAGCGAGACGATGTTGGGGCCACCCGACAGATTTTGCAGGATCTTGATCTCACGCTTTATCTTCTTCTTCTTGACGGGTTTGAGGACTTTGATGACGCATTTCTGATAGTTGACGACGTTAATGCCCTCAAAGACTTCCGAGTACTTTCCGCGGCCAATCTTGCGGACGACCTCGTAGTTCTCGAGCACGCCCCAGGAGATGTTGACAGAGTCGTAGTCCCAGTATGACCGGGGCATGTTCGCATTGACATCTGCATAGACGCGAGCAAGGCTCGTAGCCCCGCTCGAGTTGTTCAGCGCCATCCTGGCAACAAGCGTATTGTCTGGGAGTGAGGTGTTGCCCGTGTGGTCGACACGCGCAAGGGATGGTGTCGAGGGACCGTATAGTGGGGTGAAGAGGCGGAGGACGTCGGGGCTTTGTGAGACCAGGCCAAGGCCAGCGAGCGCAGCGAATAAAGCGAGCGCAACTGTTGCGTACCGAGGGAGGCGCGCTAAAAGGCCGTCACGACAGTCGCGATGGGCCTCCTGTGTGGGCGGGGGTGCCTTGGGGTCGGCGGTGGTGAGCTCTGGCTGCTCGTGTTGATGGTGGTGGTGGTGGATGGCTTGTGGGCGTTAGACTAGTAGTAGACAAGGGCCAAGCTTTTCCCAGCACGCGGGCCCAGCTGCTGAATGACGATCCATCTCACTTACAATTATCATTTGGCTTTCGCTGTCGCACTTGTCCTCCGCCCTCTGCACCAGCCATTGCAGCCATGTTCCACGATCTAAATATCCCCTGGACCGATGCGACGCGTGAGCTGCAGCGAACAGTAGCTTTTCTCGACGAATGTGAGCTTTTAGTACAGGTTGAATGCGCCAGTAGTAGGCTGACGCGGTGCAGTAGGATACGACGTCGTTGCACTCACACACACTTATTCGGGGAAACTACCCTCTGATATTGTAGGTAAAAGGAAGCGGCGACTCTCCCTCTGCCCACCCCTACTCACCGAATACTATATCGCTTTCACCTAAGTCTGTTCGCCCGCTAACGCTTCTCAACCAGAGTTCACCCGTACCTGCCACCCTTCCTTTCCCCGTGCCCCCCCGCATGCGTATCCTCCGCCGCTGCAACATCTTCCTCACAGACTCTGCCTCCAACTTCCGCATACCCCAGCTGCAACAACACTACGACCTCGTCGCCGCGCGTCCAACCGACGACCGCACCCTCCAGCAAGCATGTATGAGCCTCGACGTAGACATCATCTCCCTAGACCTGACTCGCCGCTTCGAATCACACTTCAAGTTCCCCACGCTGGGCATGGCTATATCTCGGGGCATTAAGATTGAAATCTGCTACAGCCAAGGCATCATGTCCAACGATCCTGGTGCAAAGCGAAATCTGATTAGCAATGCCACGCAGCTCATACGTGTGACCCGTGGCCGGGGCTTGATATTTAGTTCGGAAGCGAAGAGCGTGCTGGGCATACGTGCACCGAGCGATGTTATCAACTTGGCTTCTGTGTGGGGACTTGGTACCGAGAGGGGCAAAGACGGTCTTACCAAGGAAGCGAGGAGCGTGGTCGAGTTTGCGCGACTGAAGCGCCAGAGCTTCAAGGGCATAGTAGACATTGTCTATGGTGGAGAGAAGCCGGTGGAAACATTTGCGCATGGTGCCAAGGACAAGCAAGGTCAGAAGGGGAAAGCGAACAAAAACCAAAATGGCAAGCGGCCAGGTGGAAGTCTCGAAGAAACCCCACTCCACGAGACCAAGGCAGACAAGCCCGTCTCGAAGCGCCAGCAGGCCAAGAACAAGAAGGCGAAGATACAAGTGGGTGGAGAAGAAAAACAGCCGTAACGAAGGCGTGACATGTACACTCACCGCAGACACCAGATGATACCCCATAGACAAAAGCAGCAGTAATGCGCGACAAGGATCGCATGCACACTTTTTTGTATTCTCCCCCAATATTACTACCTCGCAGGAGCACTCAATGCTCAACTGCCACTACCGAACAGATATATACCACAGAAACAGACCCAACACGCGCACAAATCCACACAAGAAAAGATCTCTGTTTTGCCAATTGTGCAAACATCTACCACCACCCCCTCTTGACTTCCGTCGGCTTGACCAACCTCCTCCCCAAGTTCACCGTGACCCGACTCTGCAACGCAACCGTACTGATATCAAAGGGCAAGGGTTGTGCCGAACTGTCCCCAACAGCAGTAGGTGCAGGCGCGTTGGCCGCAACTTGGCTTTGAGCAACTGCACTCGTCGTGGCCTGTGGTGTGGACGAGGAAGACGTAGCAGAAGATGCAGGTGCAAGTGATACTTCGACAGAAGGCGAGATGGAACTAGACGCAGATGTCACAGCAGTAGTGGACCCAGAAGCGGCCGAGGTAGAGACAGAAGCATCTCCACTAGCTACCATGGTAACCCCCGCTCCAGCCGCACTCGTCGTAGTCCCAGCCATGAGACCAGGGCGGGTCAGTGTAGCCGAGTCGATAGATGCGGTACTGCTCGAGCTCGTGGAAGCAGCTTGTTGAGCACCGGGTGGCGCTTCGCCTCCGGCTACCACTGTCACCGCACTACCGACTACGGTTTGCATTGTGCTCGCACTTCCCGATGGCGCGCTGCTCATGGAGCCTAGTTGGAAGGGCTGGGCTTGCGGTGCGGACATGGGGAAGGAACCGGCAGGACACATGCAAGCGCAATTGCATTGAGAAGCTGCCGTAGCTGCCGCGGCGCCACCGGTTCCTGCGACGACAGTGACGGCTGCAGCCGCGCCTGTGGTAGTCGATGCGGCTGCGATGCCGGTAGGCTTGAGAGAAGCTGTGTTCATTGAGGCTGTGACTGAAGAGGAAGATGCTGCTGCGTTGGCGGTTCCATTGGTTCCATCTCCTGCGACAACGGTGACGGCAGCCGCTGCGGACCCAGCAGACGATGAAGAAGATGCGGCCGCATTGGCAGTTCCGTTGGTTCCGTCGCCAGCAACGACTGTGACAGCTGCCGCAGCACCAGCACCACTAGAAGAAGCGCTCGTCGAGGCATTATTGGCGCCAGCAGTGCCGTTACTACCACTCCCACCCGCCTGAACAGTAACTGCCATGCCCACCATGGTCGTGGTCGTTGCAGCCAGACCTCCAGGCGTGAGCGTAGCCGAGTCAATTGCTGTTGCACTGGCAGCGGTCGAGTTTGAGGCACCTTTTGCACCGGCTGTGAGCTCTCCTCCTGCAGAGACAGTGACAGCAGTAGCAGGGGGTGCGGCAGCCAGGGCCTTGGAAAAGATTAATGATGGATCAGATCGAGTCCAGATTATCAACTTACTGTAGAGTTTTTGCCTGTGGCTAGAGTAGCAGTCGCCATAGACTCAGCAGCGGGCATAGCAGCCTCCATACTACTCTTGCTGTTTGAAGATCCAGCGGCCATAGGAGAATTTGTCCAAGGGATTGGGGTTACAGCTGGGAGAGCTGATTTTCCTGCGGGAAAGACTGTTTTTGCTGGTTTGGACGCAGAGGAAGATCCCGCTGCTGACTCTCCAGCAGGTGGTGACGGTGCAGCTGGGCTTTCCCCAGTCGCCACTGGTGATGCGGATGTTGCTTCTGCTGTTGCGGATGCTTCACCTGCAGCGGCTGGTGTGGGAGCAGCTGCTTGCTGAGATGCGGCCTCTACTAGCGCCGTTGCGAGCTTCTGCCCATTGGCTTCTGTGATGACGGTTGAGATGACCTGGATAGGTTGAGCGTTACTGCCGTTCTGTTGTGCTTCAGCTTGGGTTGGTGATGGTAGCTGGCCCTGTCCATTGGGCGCGAGTTGGTTTGCTAAGTCCCCAGCAATGTCGTTGACGGTGCTCTCTCCTGCTGCGGGCTTCGGAGCTAGTTGATTTGCAAGATCACCTGCGACATTGCTCGAGTTGATGTCACTTCCTATCTTTTGGGTACCCCCTTGTGACGGCACCTGTTCAGGGTTCTGACGCTGACTTTGGCCCTGCCCTTGTGGTATACTGGTCTGATTCGTCGATGCGCCCGGCTTTTGCCCATCGAGCCCGCTAAGGATGCTGTCGATGCTAGTTGAACCTCCGCCAGCAATCTGATTTGCAAGGTCACCTCCCACGTCGCTCGTGCTGATGTCTGCGCTGCTGCTCCTTTGGCCTTGTCCTTGCGCGATTCCGATTAGCAAGGCGTTTGCGTCTAGTCCGTTCTGTGCGATCCTGGCGGCGATGTTCCCGTTGTGCAGTGCATTTGCTTTTTCGGTGACAGGTACGTTGAGTGCTTCTACTGGATTTCCTTGCGACCGCTCGGCCCCTGATATCAAGTCCTCAATCCTTCTCCCGACGGTTTCGGGCCGTACATTGGTGTTGTGGAGATCAATCGTTGCTTGGGTGATGGTCTATCAACGATCAGTACATGCGATTTCTTCAAGCATGCAACATACGTACCGCGCTTATCAGGAGCAGGGCTCGCACCCAGGATGCCTGAGCTCTTGTCATGATGAGTTTTCGGAAACGTAGATATTCGAGTACAATGGAAAAGAAAATTAGTAATTAATACATCAACAGTCCAGCTGGAAAAGAATCGAAGACGATGTCACAGACATGCAGAACCGCTCAGCACCTGCACAGCAGAAAGACCGAGGAGAGTTGAAGATAGGATGGAAACGTGTCGACACACAATGGAAACAGATGGTTCGGATCCAAACGAGCGTAATCTTCCGGATAGTGCAAGAGCGAGCCAAAACCGTTCAAAGGTTCATGACTGAGGCGCAAACTATCCTACTTAAACGGGTGCGACATGTCAGCCCCGCTCGCCATGTTTCTAACAATGTGGTGCTGGTTTCGAGCTTCCGCGGCTGCTCGAACAATGGTCAAGTGTGTCTCAAAGGTCGAACCAAGGGTCCAGCGCACAGTAGCGCTGCCGGTAATGTCATTGTCGGGTCAACCTAGTCATCAAGGTTTCTCACAGGATGGTGGCGTACGATCCATGATCGACAGGCCCGCGATAGGCAGTTTTGGTGGTGGTTAAGCTTCACGATCGTCTGGCCAGCTGCCACGGTGGTAAGGTCTGACACGCGATGTGCTCGAGGCGATGGAGTTTCAAACCAGGGACGTTTCAGGCAATGGCATGCCGTTTCTGTCTCTCCGCTCGTGCATGCATGGTATCTATCTTCGACCACTGATTTAATTTCCGCCCAGGTACCGTATAGCATTCCATTCCCGCTCATCGCGAAGCGTGGATGTTGGTGTTCTGTTGTGAGAGCTGTGCGCAAGGCTGGTGATCGCGGTCGAGAGTCGTGCCTAGTCATCGTGGCTTGGCGAGCGATGACGTGCGTCATCACCCTTGTGCCTGACGCTTCACAGCCCCTAGGGCCAACTTCTATCGCGAAATATACGATTTTGGCTCGTCGGGGTCGGCCAAATCTTGCCAGCGCACAGTGGAAAGCCCGGCTTCCGTACGTAGCGAGCAGCTGTAAGACTCGAGCGTTTTGTATATGTAGCCGTGATCCTGCTCGAACGTGCGCCTACACAACGCCAGCATCGTCCAGCGGCCAACATGGGAGCCGTACACGTCCTTGACGACTATTATCTCGCCATCACATTCCTCATCACTGTTGCTTACCAGCTTTTCTTCTTTGCCATCGCCTTCTGGTTCAAGTTCGACAAGGTCACCGACTTTGCCGGCGGTACCAACTTCATTCTTCTTGCTATCCTCACGCTTTCGTTTAGCGACAACCGCGGCGATGCGCGCAACATTGTAGCGTCGCTTTTTATCATGCTATGGGCTGCAAGACTCAGCGGTTTCCTTTTGTTCAGGATCTTGAAGAGTGGAAAAGATGATCGCTTTGACGACAAGAGGGACAAATTCTGGTCTTTTCTCGGATTCTGGGTATTGTGAGTTGCTCTTGACGTCATCCAAGTGTGATTGCTGATGATTGTAGTCAAATGTTCTGGGTTTGGACAGTGTCACTACCAGTCACCATCCTGAACTCGCCCAAGGTCACTCGATTCAATCAGCCGGAGTTTGGAACGGGTCGAGACATCGCGGGCATCATCCTCTGGTCTATCGGTTTCATTATGGAGAGCGTCTCAGATGTTCAAAAGTACAGATTCCGTACTGCTCATGGTAGCGACGGTGCGGTCTGCAATGTGGGATTCTTTGCTTGGACTCGACATCCCAATTACTTTGGAGAAATCATCATACAATTCGGCAAGTATTGTTCATCCATGTTTTGATGTCAAGGCTAATTGTTACAGGCATCTTCATGATTGCTGTATCTCCCGCAGCATACAACTACGTTTCGGGCGGCGCGTATGACGCGCTGTACGCGTCTATCCTTGGACCCTTCTTTTTGACTTTACTGCTCATGTTTGTGTCTGGCCTGACATTGCAAGAACGTCCCGGTGCAAAGAAGAGGTATGAGAAAGGCACTCAATGGCCCGAGTATGAGCGATACCTCCACCGAACGAGCATTCTTATCCCTTTTCCGCCCCAAATATACGCCAGGTTGCCGGTCATTCTTAAGAGAACTATCTTCCTGGAGTTTCCAATCTACGTCTTCGACCCTGCGAAGCATGCGGATCAAGGTAAGGTACAAGCTAGATCCGCGGAGGAGGGACAGAGCAGGCCAAGTGACGAAGAAGGCTTGAGATCTTGAAATATCACGACCTGCCCATCGAATGTCCGATGTGATGATACCCATTTCTCGGCAATTAATTCTCGTGTAGTCACGACTTAGTTAGGGTGCTTTCGTTAGCGCATAATCGTAATTCAGCTTTGTAAACATACCCTCAAACGACATGTGTGCCAAGACGAGACATGCTTTTGCTTGTATAAGCCTCACGCATGACGTTCAATATTGTACAATCGTTACAAATGAGTGGGTGCGAGCCGCCGGCCTTTTCATGATCCGTGTTATCGTGATGCGTTTATCAATACCTATCCAATCAAGGTTCAGTATTCTAGCTTTGTTCACTGCGAAAAAGCCATCGTGCTCAGGTATATGGGCTTGATGGTTGCCATTTTGATCTTCATATCAAGACAAAGTACAGCACTGAGTTTACGCGTTGGGGCGATTTGATGAGCCCTGCGTGTTCCTACTCACTGCCCCTGCGTTAGGGGTGGCAACAGCTCAAGGGCGACACAACCAGCAATCTTCGTGCGTCCCATTCCTCGCCAAAGCTTCCACAGTCCTCGCATCTGAGCCGTGTCCTTGTCGGCGATGACATGTAAGAGCGCAATCATCAAGTCGAGTAGTGGGATGCTCTCGCTTAGTCAGTGGCTGGGCGAATCAATTCACCCGGCCTTATCGCGCGAACATCGGAGATCACCTCACGCCATCGCATAAACCACACCCACGGGACGGTGAGGGTAGTCAAAACCATCAAAATTTATACCTCATGCTCGCATCTTTCCTTGGCTTGTCGTATTAGTTGGACGACTAGCAGCCATGAGCATGCTGGCGCGTGTTATCGACTCGGAGGCTACTTCCACCCCGCGTCGCCAATGGATTGAGCACCTTGAGATGAGATTGCGTCATTGCGTCGCTCCAAGATGACCTGTTTGCAGGACTGAAAGAGCAAATATAAGAGGCTGAAACCGCGCTTCGCCCTGCTGTTCGACTATCCTAGCAATTCCTACATCCTTGACAACAACTCTTTTGGTTCTTCAAGAAGATAACATTTGTTTTTCCAACAACTGCGACATCGTACCACAGTAAAATGACTACGACACCAATTCACTCGACAGGCCGCGGAGGTGCGCTTTCTCTGGAAAGAGGGTCTCCGATACACGCAAGACAAGAAGCTGATCGCCGCTGTAGGTGCCGGCAACATTGGCCCTGACATCACCGTCTACACTGACGGAGGCCTCGTTCGCGAAGGCGTCCAAGGCGAGTCTCTCGATGGCGATTTCTCCACTGGCCGTGGGGGAGCTGGCAACATTGGAAAGTCGCCTCGCGTTGGGCCGCAGTCTGACGAAGGCCGTCGGTCGGTAGACATGGTCCCCGAGATCAACCAGCGCAACGCACAGGACGAGTTCCACACTGGCGTACGTCATGGCATGTCAGGAATGCAAGTTACAACTAACATGATTGCAGCGAGGTGGCGCCGGAAACGTCTATAAGGAGAAGCACGGCGGCCACAGCTCCTCACCCGACCGCAAGGGTTTGGGCGAGAAGGTCAAAGAAGTGCTCCATTTGGACAAGAAGAAGGAACATGAGCCTTCTCCTCTAGCCCAGAACACGACTACAAACTAGATATGATACCCGAGTCGAGCGACTCTGATAGAGGAATGGTAGTGGCACGAGCGTTGGATATTGATGATACCTCAGGCTGTGGTCTCTCACCAAGAGACAGCCTTGCTCTTGATTCCGTTATTAATAAACACATGCACTCTTTCGGATACATGCGCGACTCGGTTGAATCTAGTGAGATGGGTGTTTGTACCGTGCCTAACTACGACGGTGGGGTGACGCCTAGCGCGGACCACGTGGGGTAGTCGCGAAACCAGGTCGCGTCATCTGGCTTGTGAAAATCGGCCAAACTTGACAAACTGGTCACAACACTGCGCAGCATCACAATGGCCTCCAACGAACCCGACGCCGAAGCTCTCATACACTCTGATGATCCAAGCCACCCCGCGAACCACATTTGCACGCTCTGCGCAAAGTTCTACAACTTGGGCTGGGTACGATGACCTCGAAGCGTTGGGCGACGCCAACCAAGACACGATTGAGTCACGGCTAACACGCGGGTTCCCGCCAGGTGACAGGCACTGGCGGAGGAACGAGCATACGCCATGAAGACAAGATCTACATTGCGCCCAGTGGCGTGCAGAAAGAGCTCATGAAGCCCACCGACATGTTCGTCATGGACTTCAACAGCAAAGAATACTTGAGAAGACCACAGGTACACGTGACGGAACCAGGTCGGCCGCAGGGTGGCTGATGTCGTGTTAGGTCCTCAAACCATCAGCGTGTACCCCCCTCTTCATGGCTGCCTTTGAACGCGGCGCCGGCTGCTGCATCCACACCCACTCGCAATGGGCCGTCCTCGTCACCCTCCTCGTCGAGCGCGACTTTGGAAAAGACGCATGCTTTGAGATTGAGGAGATTGAACAGATCAAGGGCATACCAAAAGGCCGGGGGAAGCAGGGCAACCTGGGCTACTACGATCGTCTGCGCATACCCATCATCGAGAACACGGCGCATGAAGAGGATCTGAGGGAGAGTTTAGAGGAGGCCATGGAGAAGTATCCGGATTCGTATGCGATTCTTGTGAGGAGACATGGGATTTATGTGTGGGGGGACAATGTGCACAAGGCCAAGACGCAGTGCGAGAGTATCGATTATATCCTGCAGCTGGCGGTGGAGATGAAGAAGCTGGGTCTGCCTTGGACCAAGGGTTAGGTGGAGAGTAGATGTGTGGAGTTCAAGGACTCGTAAGTACAAAAAGCACCTAGTATATCATTTTTGTCTAAAAACTATAATTCTTGAGAGAAGACCTATGAACGCGTTTTGTGCAGTTGACCATAACAGACACTAAGGCTATATCATAGGTTGAAAATGATACGTACAGTGGTGGTAGGAAGCCTCCATGTTATCATCGTTGACTCACTTTCCTAGTAGTGCTAAGGGATACGCAGATCGTATTGCAGTTGTTTGATTAACAAAAGATATAAAACCTGTGCATAAGATCAGCCAGCTCACTTAAACCCACCTACTCCCTTTCCAGCCCCTTATACAAAAGCCCTTCCACACCACCAACAAAATCCATCCAAGCCTGCTCGCAAAAAGGATAGTAGTTCCCCCAAACAGCCACTACAATTTCCTTCTCTCTATCGATCCAAAACTCAACATTCGTCGCACCATACCAATACACACTCCCCTCGCTTCTCCCCTTGTCTCCGTTAGCAAGTTCCCTATCCGCCCCCTGTACACCACAACCCAAACCAAAGCTACCGTGCGGATCAAGAAGCGGTGCAGAAAGATCCACAGGGACAATAATAGGAGCCGCAGCCGAGTCTAGTAAACAGCGAGAGTCGTTGCGAAGAGCTTCAGGCAATTGCGGACGACAAATTTCCATGGCGCTTTCTGAGGAGAGTATGCGCCGGCCACTCACAGGATCCACACCGGCGTTCCGCGGTAGGAGGACAGTAACAAGGTGCGCATAATCCTCCACGCTAGCAATTAATCCCGTTCCCAAGCAACCGACATGGTGATTGCCCTTACCGGGGAATGCGTCACCTCTTCTCACTATCTCAGGCTTGGGGGGATCGATACTGACAAAACCTTCACCACTCCGCAGCTTCCTAGGCCAGAACTTGCCGGTGTTGTGCGGCGACGATACGACGTCGCCGCCGTACTGTGGCTCGAAACCGATTTCCTTTAGACCAAGTGGATCGAAAATGTTGTCTTGGAGGTACGAGGCAAGGGATTGCTTGGTGATGCGCTCGATGAGGACGGCGATCCAGTCCAGGCCCTGACCGTAGTTTGTATGCGTGCCTGGCTGCCAGAGTAGAGGGCTCGCGAGGAGTACCGCATAAGGGTCTGATGCTTCGTTTGTTGTTTCCCAGACACCTTCGCCGAGGTCCTGTATATACTCTAACAACAGCTTGTTGAAGTAAGTATGGCCACCGCCGTAGGTGTGATTCATCAGCATCCTTGCTGTAATGTCGCCTCTTCTATCTTCTAGCTGCCATACTTTCTTTCCGGTTTCGGGATCGATGGTATATCCAGCCAAGACCTGTTTGGCGGCCAGTTCAGGCAGCCAAGTATCGATAGTGGCGGGATCGTCGAGAGTCGCGAGACCTTTCTCGACGAGCTGCATGTAAGCCATCGCCCCGACAATCTTTGTTAGAGATTGAACGATGACCATGGAGCTCGATGTAGGCCGTTTGTCCGGAGCATTGCCGTGGGAGAAGAGTACCTTATTCTGCGCATTTACAACATGGACGAGAGCAAACGGAAGGTCGGGCGCACCTGTGCCGCTGTCAATAGCAATATCAACATATGATTCTAAATACGACATAGCCTTCTGGCTGATGGTATGGGACGGCATAACTGCTGGTCGGTCTGCGGACAGAGTGAACAAGGTTTGAGGAGGGCACTGCAAAGCTATTTATATGCAGAGAGAGGGAAGACTGTCCTGCATAGATTATTATAGAATGTCGATGATAAATCGCCTGATGCTGTAGCAATCCGATCTCAAAGACATCCAAAAATCTGTCCAATAAGAGCCACTTCTCGACATTATAGCCCAATCTGTTTTGGGGTACGGAGTGACATGGAGGGATCGGTAGGTAAGACAATGTGGGGTAATTGATACCCAGCTGCTACTTCTGGCCTGCTGGAACCAGGATGGTAAGCGATAACTCAGCCTAATGCCATCTGTAATCGACATGTACCACATTCCGTCTTACTGATGCTGACTCTCCATGTAATCATATAGTAATCGGCATACTCGTATTTCTTGTTCTATCGTTAGCCTTGTGCAAGGCCTATATTGGAAAAGTAATGGCCCGAAGACAAGTGACCATTTTCTCGTTATATAAAATTCTCACGGTGCACAATCTGTGCAGGACCTTCAATACAATGTGCGTGTGAGAATAGAAAAGAAAGGAAGAATCGTATGAGTCGAGCGTGAGTACCCTGAAACATGGACAAATAGAACGACTTCCCGTCTTTTCTGAATAAATCGAAATGTTGTACATTAGCAGCTCAAATACTCGTAGAGCTACACACACTGTTCCGGCCCTTCCCTTTCTCATCGCTTCTGAATCCTGCTTCGGGCATATACATCTCCCACCAGATGAACTGGCGCATGAATAGCCACAAAAGTTATACAGCTGTCATGAACTGAAACAACGCAAATTCCAAAACACAAGAAGCCTTTCTTCGTCTCCTGCGCTCGAAATCCATTCCGGGGTCATATACCATCCCATTCGTTCTCTACTTCTTCCCCACGAGAATGAACCTCGCATTTTTCCAGCTCTCTCCGCACTCAACCCCTCCACGCTCTTCTTCTTCCAAACGGATCCTAATACCAATCTCTAAGAGACAGGCTTCACTTCCAACGCCCCATTAGCACTCTCCTTGCTCATCATTCCCTCCCCCGCACCGCTCTCCCCTTTTACCAACGTAGGCAAACTGACCCCCCTCTGCTGTCCCTCCTCTTGTTGCAGTACATCTGGACGCCACCTGACCAGCAGTTTCCTCGCACTAGGTTTTGCCCTCTCATTCTCAGTCCACATCTCCGCCAGCACATCAACCACCAACTTTCTTACCGGCGGCCGAAACATGTATAGGTAATGAAGACAGCTGCATGCTAGGTCAATGCGCTCGGGGTCTTCTGCCATTTTCTTAAGGCGGCTGAGGACATCTTTGTCGATTTGGGGAATCTCCGAGAGGAAGCGAATGATGATTTTATCCGTATGCTCGATGTAGGGAAGGATGCCATCGAGGAGGCGGAGGGCGCAGCGGTGGTAATTACCTGGTGAGGACTTGGTGGATATGTGTCTGTGGCCATTTGTTGTGGTGGCGGAGTCTTTGTCTTCTTCACCGGTCTGGGCAAGTATCATGTCATTGTACCATTCTTCGTTGAGCCAGGAGATGGCCACGTCGATGCGGGATTTCCAGTTGTATAGTATGTATTGGTACAGACCGTCTCTTACCATGTCGCTGATGCGCAGGCTGCCCTTGGAGTTCTTGACCGCATACTCGTCTTTGATGCCATCTTGTGGGTCGTCCAGTCCAGCACTTGCTCGTGTAGCTAGTCGGGAGAGTATAGTGACCCAGGCATCTCTGTTGTAGTCGGTAGCGGCGAGGCGGTTAAAGCCGCCCTTTGCCACCTTGCTCTTTTGGGTCTCATCTACACTGCTCAGCATGCTGAAGGCTCGATGTACGGTCATGTCACCGTACTTCTGAACGTCCTGTTCTGATAACGGGGGTGCCTCGGGCAATTTGTAGGGGGCCAAAGCGGTCGATGGTCCGCCTTGTGAGGGGAAGGGGTTTGAAGGAAGACCATCGAGCTTGTTGATGAGTTGTTCAGCGTCTTCGGGTTCGAAGTCAGGCTCGTATTCCTCTTCGTCCTCTGTGGCGGCGGTTGTCGGGGGTTGTGCGGGTCGGCTTGCAGCAGTCTGCTTCAGTGTTTGATACCGGGCGCGGACGGCCTATGTAACATTAGCAAGTGAATGGCTGGTGGGTCTCGTTGCTGTTCGGCAGCCACGGGTTTGGCAGTCTACAAGACGAGTAGACATCACATACGCTGATAGCTTGTTCGAGCTTTTGCGGGTTCACCGACTGCAGAACAGGCACCACTATCCTCAATAATTGCTCAGGATCTCTGAAGTTTTGTACATCAAAGTTGGCAGTGCTGCCTTCAGCATTCAGTGTGTACAGTTGTCGCCAGCTCACTTCGCCAGGCGGTAGCGGCTGGACAGATGGCGTACGACTCGGAGGTTCCGCGACTAATCGTTGCCTCTTCGCTTGGTCTAGACCATCTGTCGGCTCACTAGGTGCTGGTCGCTTACGATTCGCTTCATCGAAGACTTCCACCCGTTTGCGATGCATGTGTTCCAAGAACTGCTGTATCCGTCCGTTGACGGGGTTTTCGGGATTCCTGTGGTCATGAGAATCAGCAGTATCGTGAGGTAGTAAGGCAGACACACCTCTTCATGATGTTTACAAGTAGTGCTCTTGTTGTGCGCTCAATCGACTTCATGATGACCTTGTTCTTGGGCGTCATGGGTGAATTGGCGAGCTTCAGAGGGTTGAAGTTGAAGACACTGGTCAAGATCTTATTTGCAGCATTTGGTCGACGGTGAATAAGCATGCCCAAGCTGTTGAGGGTCGCAGTCACGAGCAAGCCGTCACTATTCTCTGTTAGAGGCATTCCGGCAGTCTGCAACTGTCTATCTAACCTGTGATCTCCGTTTATGATATCCAACAACCTGTCCAACAGTCCGTGTCCTTCAGCCTCGAGGCTCGCGTATGGTATCAGGGGGTGGTCGCGGGAGACGAGGGAAAGGGAGATGTCGTTTTGGTCGGCGCGCTGCAAGGCATCAGATGGATGTATATGGGTTGGATGAGGTGTGGTAGTTACCCTTGGGTCTGCCACGCCTGGTGTCTGGACCAGGACGACTTGTTGGAGAAACTTGACGCAACATATGCGCACACCTGGCGCGGCTGTGTCCATGCGACGCAAAATGTTGGTTTTGATGCCGGCCATGAGCTGCCACTTTTGCGCATCGCTGGGGTCGGAGACACTGGCACATGCAAGTATAAGAAGGGGTTCGCATGAATGCAGGCATGGCATGGCATGGCATATTTGGCATGGGGACTTCTATCTGATGCGTGGGATCACTTACATGTGTTTGTAGACGAGCGGGTACACGCTCGCAGCCGCCTGGATGGCGCTCTTGATGACGCTCTTGTCTTCAACATTCTCGAGATAAGCCTTCAGGGTAGCCAAGACAGAGGGCGCGCTCTGCTGCTTGACCTCCTGGGGCCATGTGGGCGATGCGAAGGCCTCGGCTAGGAAGTCGGCGCCCCAACGTTGTATCTCGATGCTCTGGTCTTCACTGTAGCCGATGATGGGAAGCACGCCCGGTATGATGGTAGGATAGTATCTACCGTCGCCTAACGCGAGCGACCGGGCCGACTCCATCTGCTGTATCGTCTGCGAACTCATGGCGGTGGTTGTTGGCGAGTGCACAAGAGACGAGCTGTGTATATTTGAAGGGGTGAAGTAGTAGTGACGCTGATTCACGCGCGCAATGCAGCCAAACTATGAGCGCGACAAAGCCCAGTATCCGCCGTCAGGGGCGCTCCCATTCCCAGCAATGCTACAACCAAAGAGAAGAGAAGGCGTGTTTGCGCGACTGGTGGTGCGACTGGTGTTTGAGACTGATGTCGCGACTGGTGTTGTGGCTACAGCTGCGGGTGAGGTGAGTGACGCGGAGGGTTCGCGGCAGTGCCATGATCTGCGCCTGCCCGCCAAGGCCGCCTAGCGTGGTGGAACTTGACCACCACCGCGGCGACACCTTCTTCCCCCGCAGCGTAGTCCGAGCCTCAGCACGCCAACATGGGATAGTAAGTCCAGCCGTGTGGAAGCGCAGAGGGTGTATGCTAATCCCGACAGCAAACCCTTCCAATCGACCTACTATGACGACCGCATGCGGGCATCGCCGGCCCTGCTGCGAGCCCGCGCGCCCTACCTGATCAAAAACACAATCACTGGCGCTGCTATCTGCACGCTGGTTATTGGAATCTGTATGGCGCCCGCCTCCTCCGCCTAGAGCATGGACTCACGTTCTGCAGATACCTACACCATCAACGCCATCTCACAGGACGAGTTTGAGGATGTCGTCGTTCCAGACAAGCCCATGGAAAGGACCGCGCAGCCACTGGGCACCACCCAAGCCCTCCAGCAGGCCGTCCAAGCACGCAAGTAGCGAACCGGGCGACCTTGTATATCGGTGTATAAGAGTGTATGAGCATTGGGCAGGCGCTATAGGAATCATTCTGGGAATACCACTTTTTTGCCATCACGAGAGATCCCGCATCTGCTTGGTACTCGGAACCAGTCGTTGACATGATTGGTCTACCAATCTCGCCTTGGATACGTGTCCGCCCCTATTCGCTGCTCATGGCTCATAAATTGGTCGTCACGTATCGTGACTCGATTGCGGTATACTTCATTATTACCATTTCCTGATCTTAGCCATCGCGACTTGGTTCAGCCAGTAGCACACACAGTCTGGCCACGTTCAGATTACCAGACTCATCGTCATAGCTTCTTTTTTATACTGCAGCGTGACCGTCGTGACTGTGGCGACGTAAGATGTGAAATATACATATTGCAGCAAAGCGCCTTCAGTCTGGCTTTTACAATTCGCTCTTTGAAAAGCATATATAACATCTCTTTCTACGTCGCATCTCTCCAATATCCATTCAACAGCACACATAAAATCTACCTTTACACATTCGTCGCGTCACCAACCATGTCGCCTCCTGTCTTCCCGGACACCCGTTGTGCTCGCCCTAGCGCGAGCAGCGACAGCACCGGCAGCGTCACCCTCCACGATGCCCATGTCCAGACTGGGGATACATCTTCTATTCGACGCTGGTTCAACAGCATGCGCAAAGTTGTCTTCCCCAAGGGCGTACAAAAACAGCTGGACACCTCAAGCGGAAAGGACTCTCAGACTCTTCAGACCCTCCCTTGCCCTGTGTCCTCTAATGAGTGTGTCGCAAACATCGAACCTGGTATCACAGTCGAACCCGCTACCGTCTCGAGGCATGTTGCCCGTGATCGACAAACTTCTTCTGTTCCTGCTTCCACTTCCGCCTTCGCTCCCGCCTCCGTTTCCGTCCCCACCAAGTTTGGTTGGTGCATGTCAGCCTACGAACAAGCAATGGCCGCGCCGACACCCTCTTCGGAGAGTACTGACCCTAAAGACCACGAAATGACGTCAGCTGAGCCAGCAAAAGGCAAACGCAATCGCCGACCTCGCCAACCGACCATGATCACTCCCGCCGTGTTGGACAAGATCGCCAAGGACAACAAGAAGCACCAGGGAGCCACGGCCGCCCGGGAGAAAGAGGTCAGGGATAGCAGTATGGGAGTTTCTTCGTCGACTCCACGTGCGAGAGGAGTTCAGGCAAGTCCCATGAGGTGGTCACAAGACTAGCATGATGGACGGGACTACATTGATGATTGTTGGAATGGCATGTATGTGGCCCTGAATGAATTATGTGTGTGTGGCACTGACTGACTTGGTACATGGTTGATGGGGTCCTTGTCGTCGCTAGACTTTCCTATGGAAGGTTTTGTGGTTTTTCATAAAGATGTCAACTTGCACTATATCGCAAAAACACATTGCGCTCTTTCAGGTGGAAATTGATGAATGCAACATCCTCTAGATCTGAGGTACTTATGTCGAAGGACTGAAATTCACTCTTACCCTCATTCTGCTCTACCACGTTGTGCGCGACCCTCGTCAGATACACCACATCCTTCTCCACGGTTAGCTGAAGTCTCATATCCCTCCCGAGTTACCAGTGCACCAGACTCTTCATATGCTTTTGGAATTACATCCTCGATCAAGTCATGTATGGTCATTTTGTCGCTTTCAAAAGGACTGCTGGCCACCAAAACCAGAGTCTGGAAACCCCATGTCCGAATCCAAGAAGCCTAGCTGGCTAGATTGCAGAACAAAGTCGCATGCGGGTTCGGCGACAAACTGTGCAAGCATGTCATCAAATGCGCCTGTAAGCGTAGTATCATTGAATGACATGTCGTTGGGCACAGATGCCGTATGTGGCGCTTTATCATAAGGTGGGTCAGCAACTGATCCGCCTCGACAGGTAAAACATTCAAACATACCAACCGTCTCGAGCACATGCAGAAATCTCTCCAAACACTGCCGGCCTTTCCGGCTCATCAGGCTGCCTCTATCAATCCTTTCCAGTGTCTGCAAGCTTGATGCCACGGCTTTTCGAACGTCCAACGAGTCAGGCAATCTGTTTGGCACGGTGGATTTGTCTTGGTAGCTCGCAAGAAGTATCGCAAACAAATGCAAGGCGGCCGTGAAGACTACCTGATGTCAATCACGTATTGCAGAGTCTATATCTCAGAGGGAAAAACTTACCATAGTAGTTGCAGGTCCACCAGACCGCATTGTTGTCCAAATACTCTGGGCATGTTTTGGCTATGCAGGATACGATATTTTCGAGTTCCTTCACTGCTGCAAAGTCATTTCCAACGGCTACTGATATCTCACCAGTACATGGATGGAACGTGTCTTGTCCGAGCCCGTGCTCAGTGATTGAATCTAGCATTGGCCGATTGATAAGTAAAACGGTGACATGATAATGGATAGTTAGCAGCGTGCGGAAGCGGTTGCTGCTGTACGATGGTGGCGACCACGTCGCCATCTCTGTGTAAGTAGCCAATGTACTCGCTAATGGAAGATTTCTTTTCCACTGTTCGAGTCTGCATATGTGCTGTAGCCTTTGAGAAAGAATCTCTTGGATGGTACAAGGCTGTGAAGAACCGAAGTGGCGGTCTTCAGTCGCTTCGATAATTGAAGCTCTCACCTTGGTTAATTCCCTGCGTGCAAGTCAGTTTTGTTTGTCGCAATCCTAGGCCACTCACGCAAGTTGATAAAAGTAGAATTCGTTGTCAGTGAGACTCGATAGGCTTTTTTGTTCGTGTAAGGCGCTCGTGTGGGGTGGAAGGATCAAACGGGGTCGCCCCAACGCCATACTCAAGGCGTTATCCTGTATGATGACACCAAGCCATACTCTTCTCAAAATCTCACAATAATGAGAATCTTTCCCTTCATAAAAGTCAGACGTGTGTATTCCCATTTGAAAAGCTGCCTTGACTGCAATTGCGTGGTAGGTCCAACTTGCGATGGAGCGTTGTGTATTCTGTTGAAAATTGCAGAGCAGTAGAACCGCTTGTACTTTGGATAGTAAGTCATCTCACGGCATAAGTGGGAGAGTTTCCGGTCAGATATTTTCACATACCAAGTTCCAGACTGGAGCCACGAAGAGACAATCCATCGAGAAGTGCAAGCGTACGGCGGTAAAATATCTCGGCCTCTGGACATGACTTGGTAAGTGCCGCATGAGCAAATATGACATTCAACAACGCTTTCTTGGCGTTCGAGCTGTTGTGAAACAATTCCAGGAAGGAATGGGCTCCATTGAAGCTGATTGCGTGTTTGTCGACATATGGCAAGACTGAACCTTGGGCTTCGAAGAAGCTATTCATCAAACCATTCAGATCTCGATCATTTGACGCAACATCATGACTTCTAGACTGTGGATTGGTGGGATTGTGCTGCGGGAGTGGTTCCAAGGGTGGCTTTGCAGTGTTTGAGTGTCTTTGGTCGAGGAAGCTGGTAGATAAGAGGATAATATCCTGTCCAGCGCACCGGCATAACATGGGTAACCTTTGCGTCAAAGCATCGGTCAGTCGCCTGAAAAAAGCATGATTTGAGGTAGGCCCTTTGACACTCTCATATTAGCTCGTGGTGATTTTAACTGTAGTACAGCTTACCGAAATAGCCAATGTCTTGTTGTGGTGAATCGTCAAAAGCTTTCGTCGCCAACAGATCCACGGCAGACTCATCCTGACTATCCAATGGCTCAGGCACAGCTTGAAGAGGTTTATCCGAAAACGCTGATGTCCATAGCAATTGGGCCTCGAGGTTCTTGACTCTCTTTGCGAGCTGCGCGTATGTCCTGATCTGGTGTGATTAGCATGTGCATTGCCATTGTGATTGGCGCATACGGATTTTTTAGCTGTGGCGATGGCAGACGCTGATATTGGCACTGTAAAGAAGACTCGAGGCAAGTGGAGCACGAAGGTCGTAGCCCGTCACACTGACACTTTGTTAGATGACATATGCGATGGACTGAAAGGATGTGATTACGCGAGATTTCCTATTTCGACACTGCGAGCAAGCGAGAGCCACGCGTTTACGTTTCGACACCCGATCTCGAGGCGAGGTAACGATAGAGTGCGGCGCCATCATTGAGTGACTAGGGAACTAATGGTTAGATAGAAGGATTGTCGCCCACACGCTCGTCGGCAACCCACGGGGTTCCGCAACACGTGACTGGGTACCGAGGCTGGCCGGCGTGCGAGCCCAGCCTTTCGAGCTTTCCACCAGAATCAACCATCAACGTTTGAAATTAACGACTCCATCACTATGAGTCAGGGAGAAGATGCGGTAGCGCTGTTTAGATCGCCTGTACTGGAACCGCAAATCAGCTACCCCAAAATTGCTGCCGAGTACGGTTGCGGTAGCGCAATACTCGCTCGAAGACACATGGTAGACCACGCTCGCCCGCGCAACACTGCTAGTGCCTCTGCAGAACACCCACTAAGGCGAAGCTGATTCGAAATCTTCATTTATCCATCCGGACCTTGATTACCTAGGTAAAGGCGAAAACTTGGTGGTTGGGAGCCTCTACATCCTCAAACTAACAATCTTAAGGCACCCTTTTGATCTACTGGAGAACTCAAACAAGACTTCTTTGTTCTCTTACTTACACGCTGAACCATGAGCAGATTTCTCGCATAGGGCAGTCATCATGGCGACTGACTCCTTCTGCGAACTTTGACCATAAGAGGCTGTTCTAGATCGCTGATACCTACAGATACCATATCTGGCAATCCTCCCAGGCTCTGGCCTCTTTCTTCGCTTTGGTACACCGCCCTTTTCCCCCCTAATCGTACGTACTCGAAAGCGAACTCCCGGAGTAGAGTACTCGTCAGCTTATATATGTTTGTCTGCGCAAGTGTCTTCCCAATACATTGCCTACCACCAAGACCAAAGTGCATCAAATAGCGTCCACGCGCTACCGTTTCAGGCTGATCCCATCGATCCGGATCGAAAATGGCATGGTCATCGCCCCAGACAGCTGGATTGTGGTGAAACGCATGGTTGCAAACTGCAATCGAGGTCTATATGACAGTTAGTAAGTTGATACCCGGTTTTGCAGCCACGGAAAAACCTACCCCAAAGGGAATGTGCTCGCCTCCTACGGTTACACCCTCAGGAGTAAGGACTCTGCGAGCCAATGGCATTGTGAAGACTGGGGTGTCGCGGAAATTCTCTTTGACGCATTTCCGGAGAAAAGGGAGTGAAGCCTCGACCTCCGCAAGCGCATATGCTGGTTTGTCTTCACACAACGCCGGGAGCTGAGAGTCAATCTCAGTCACGCATTTTCTCATGATTTGGGGAGCTTCCAGCAGATGGTAAAAGAGTAGTGAAGTGGTAGCACTCGTAGTGTGGGTTCCCGCAATGCTGTGCCATGATTAGTTTTCACCTCTGCCGACAATCCATCGACAGATGGAACTTACATGAAACCAAACGCTTCAGCCTCGAGATCGATCTGAGACAACCTCTCTCCGGTGTCAGGATCTTTGGCCAGAATGAGGCTGGTCAAGAGATCTTTCCGTTCTGGTGCGGCTGCATCATCGTCGAGGTCTTTAGCATTCCGTAGGGCTGTGAGTCGCTCTTGAACGCACGTTGCTGCCAGTTTCGCAACGGCTGCACGGCCCTCGAACAATCGTCTCAAGGTTTGGGAAGGCACCTTTGGAAGCCATCGTTTCAGCCTGAATGTCATTGCAGGCCATGCCCCAGTCACTGCCGCGAGCAAGCTATGCTCGACTACCGGTGGTACGCGGGACTCATCATCAGTTTCCTGAACTGCAAAGGACCGACTGAAAGCTAACTCGCCAAGAACATCAATGGTATACAACTTGAAGAGCCTTTTGAGGTCAACAGCCTCGCCACTTTCAGCATATTTGCATAATTTCTGCTTCAAGATCTTGACGTTCTCGTCCAAGAGGTCTTCCATCTTCTTTACAGACGAGGCGGAGAAGCTGTAAGACATGTTTCGTCGTCTGACAGAATGTTTCTGAGGAATCGTTTCAAAGACAGGTTCAGCAATATTTCTGCCAAGAAACTTACCGATTCGTCACGCATCCCAAAGATGTTCGGAATGTGCGATCCATAGGCATCGTAAAACTCGGTTTTCGGGAACATTCTACCGCCCTTTTGATAAATGATCGGTATAGCATCTTCAGCTGTAGTGCTAATCTTATCCGGGCCATACCGGACGAACTGGCCGTATTTCTCGTGGAGAGCAGTCAGATTGTACGGCTGCTTCAGGGAGAGAAACTCAGAGACCTGCCAAAGATCTGTAAGAGATGCGAAGAAAGGGCCTGGGAACTTGGCTAGTGGATGCAAGAATCGCTGATATACGATGTAGGTTGACAAGTATAGTATGAGCCCCAAAAGCACGGCTAGGAGCCAGACGGGAAGTGACATGCTGGGTGATTGAGCCGAGGTTGAGTTGGGCAAAGAAAAAGTTCGAATGTAAGTATCGAGTTTGCTCTAGTGATATGGTATAGTGGTTCCAGCCTTTATAGAAGTGGAATCGCCCTCAGCTTACATAAGAAGTTGCTCAAAACCACCATTCATCCGGCTCCTCGCGCTGAGTAGGCCCAGATGTCTTTCCATCTAGATTCTGCGGTCGTGCAAATCGGACTGCTGATGCAAGCTTCGAAGTATTGTAGAAGGACTGACGTCAACGAATCGGGTTGCGCTTACCCGACAAGATTTCGATCTTGCTCCTGGAAGTGACCAATCGGATGCCGCTTATCCGTAGAAACCACAGTCCCGGTAACGGCCGCGTGTGCGCTCGCTTAAAGATAGGCCAGCCAAGACTCTGGCGGGTCGGTTGAGGTTGCAGCAAAGCAGGATGTATTCTTCTTGTGTGGAGGTAGATCTAGTGCTGAATAGTTTTATCCCAGTCTTGACGAGCTTGTCACGAGCAGTGAGCCTTGGAGATGACGCTATCGAATGCTCTCGTATGGGTAGAGTCTTACCTCCCACAATTTCACGTTCTTTCTTCCCGGAGTCGGGACGCTATCTCTCCGCTACGACTACGCCGCTTGTCATGTACGAACTACGCACATGGGAGATAGCGAGCGTGGAGAGCGCACACTGATACACTGTCGCTGCTTTGTGTTCTGAAACAGCTCCCAAATGAGAGAGCGTCATTTGGAGAATAATGAAGTTAGTTCGACGGGCGACAATCAGCAGGTAACCAAGACCTATATTTGTATCCTTTCCCAAGTACATACCTGTACATCAAAGCTTCATGCTACTACTCATTGTTGCGCTGGACTGGCCTGCACTCTTACCAATACTATCGAAATGTCCTCTTTCTTGAGTGTTCGGTTCATATACAACGAATATACCACGGTTTCGTGGAAGTATCGTGCATTGTACCTAGCTCGCCTCAGAAAAGTTGGACGAAAGTTCATCCAGCATGTGTTGTATTACATTCACTATTCTAACTCAGCTTATACATATGGAGAGCATAGCCAAGGAGATGATAAAAGGGTAGTAAGTGGACCGATAGCGCGGACTGACTTTGTATTCAAAATGTGTTGGTCGTACGCTGCGTCCAGTGTTACTGGAGCTCTTCCTCGATGACGATCTGTCCCTGGTGGTTCTGTGATGCCTTGACCACAACCTTGTGTGGCCATAGTTTGAAACGTACGGGTATGCCGTATCTGCAAAGATGGCTACTATAGTGTTAGTGAAACTGTTTGCAAGAGTACAAATCGGTATACTGACATGTAATTCAAACGTACTATGCATAGATATTCAATGAAGAAGCAGAGAATCCACCAGACAACAAGAACCTTATGCCATGTTTCTAGGTATTCTTTTAAGTTGTTTTCGTCGACTGGTCCAAGGTTCTTATTCAACACCGACTCGAGGAATGTTATAGTAACGAATAATGAGAAGATCCCAACGTATTTGCCAAATCGGGAATGTACGTCTTTATAATTCGCGAGAATTACCTGTTTAGTAAGACAACGTCAGTCCTGATAGGTAACTCAATAGAAAGGACCGATCGTACTTCGACTTTGCTACCATAGTTCTCCGGTAAGAGATACATCAAGGATCTCAACATAATCGCCCATTGGATCACTGTACCGCGCCAGCCCTCGATCTCAGGTATAATCCAGGCTGTCAGCGAATACGATTTACTCAAGTGCGGGAAACGAGATATCGCCAGGCCATAGACGATATCCCCGACTAGACCAAGATTGATGAGTTCTCCACCAACGAGGTCTCCGCTGAACTGGATGATACAAATGCCAGTAGTGCCGACGATATAGATGTGCTTAAGCGTAGAAGAGATTGAAGGCAAAATGCAGAGCTGTGCGTAGACAGGAATGATAAGGAAGAGCGCAAAACGCAGCCTGTCGCGAGACGTGAAGGGAGGATGAAGGGAAGGAGTAGTGGCGATGGGATTTGTCGACATAGTCGCAGATGCTGTGGCCATGGTCGTCCGCTTAAATTATAGAGTGTCTCAACGTAGGGTTAGCAGAGCTTCAGCGCACACGTACCAGATAAGCTGGTCAGCTGATAAGCTTACCCCGCTTTGTGTTACCACAAGGAGAGCCTTACTTGCAGGAACATGTTCCCATTCTCGTTTAGTGTTTCCATTGTACACTTCAGGGGAAGAGAACGTTTCGTTAGGATGAGTCGCTTGTAACTAGGACAGTCTGGTTATAGCAATATCTCTTGTTTGGTTCTATGGTCGTTATTACTGTCGTCATTTCCTCGAAGCTTGCCCTTAAATGAGCATCAAGGTGCAGTCACCAGCTGGGAACTCTCTCGACAGAACAGGGCTAGTCGCTAGCTGGTACCTGTAATGTGATTGCTTATACTAACTTAATTGCTCATAACGACACTGATAGCAGTAGCGAGAGTCACAAGTCTAGTGAGCTTCTTTACAACTATTCTGGGCCAGAGGTGGCATAAGATTCTGGAAAATGTGGTTCAGTGGGAAAGGAATAGACAGAAACAATACTTTTGGAGCAGATACATAAAGGCACGGGCGCTTCACCTGATTCAACATCAGCATGAAAAATTTGGATCAGCAAGAGCGTTTCTCTGCCACCTTCACAATTCGATCCGCAAAACGCTTTGTAATTCGAGAGACACGGTCATGAGGCTGAGAAAGTGTCTCGAATACGATCTGATAGAACCTCCTTTTATCTGGTGTCGATGGTATCGTTGAAAAGACTGATAGTTCATGTTATGAGAAGCGAGCTGTAAGGTGTCAAAAACAATGCAAAGGAAATACATGTGGTCGTTGCTTGCGTTCAAACAGTCCACATGCAGATTCCTCAATCATCAAGAACTGTAAGACTCAAGGAAGTACTGATACAGCAACGGTAGCCAGCGAGGAGATCATCCAGATGACGGTAAGAACCCCAAGTTTAGGAGGACAGAATCTTGGTGCAATCAGCTAAGTTGGCCTCAAGGCGTACGTGTGAGTACTTACTCTTCCATACTGAGGCCAATAAATCCGGCCCAAAACAACCATTGTGCAATCCACAGGAGGATCATACTCGTAATTGCGATCAGAAACAGTCTAACCATGCCTTGTTCGATGATCCGGTTGTCTGGAACTTTGGAAGGCAAGGTACCATAGACTGTATATATCTGTTCCCCGCTACTCGTCGACTGCAGTTGCTCCTGCATCCAGCTCTTTTCAAGCCAAAGACGAAGTAAGCTCTCTTCAATTCGTGTCCAAAACGTGTTGAATGGCGCGGCTAGTTCCTCCACAACACTCGGAATTGTCCTTCTGTCAGTTTGTGGCTCTAGCCCATGAATTCGCGCGCGTTTAATTGACGTTTTTGCCCCACGTGTAGCTTGCATGAGGAGAGCCAAAGCCGCAATAGTGACAAGAAGCCACATAAGTGCTCCCGCGTATAGGAATCTAGCAGATAGTACTCGATCTAGTCTTGCCATACCCTGACTATAGAAGCTGTGCTTTCGGCCATAATTGACAGCCGTAATCATATGATATGCCGAGAAAATCTGGAGGATCGATTCTGAAAACAAGAACGACTTGACCGTGGGAGATGTCGTCGCTTGAAGGGGTTGGAAGACAATCAGCAATACCGTTAACCAGGTGAATCGAGGCATCGAGCACCAGAGAAGTATCATTTGGGTGATTGGGACATCCGCATACCCAAGGGTCGACCGAATGACAACCGCATTGAGCCAGTTTGCACAGAGATGCAGAAAAGCGATCGAAAGCCCTCCCAGAATCCAATGTTGTGAGTGCAGGTAGCGCAGATACATACGTGTTGTGGAACTGGTAGCTTTTCTCGGGCGAAATAAACCAGCAAGAAAAGTGGCTAGGTTGATTAAACCAAGACTCCCAAGCTTCCATTCGATAGAGGCACATGCGTGCATTGGTTTCGGAGATTTCGAATGATTGATAGAGGTCGTATCCGAGTCTTTGGATGGTTTGATGCTCCATCTCCAAGGAATCATGTCGAGGGGAGTAGGGGCGGCTAACTGGCGCCAATGCTTCGGTAAGCCGTGCCACCCCGACTCGCCACCACAGAGGTCGCGGAGCCATGTTACATAGTTTATCCGGGTTTCGAAGATATGACATGATCCCTTGCACATGTTATAGCTTATGTTGCGGCAGAAGCAAGCCCTGTCTATCGTACGCTTGATTTTGCAATAGCCAGCTGAATCAGACTCGCAAACGTCAGTCGCACACCGATCGGTAAGCCCAATCACTTTTTTTGACATGGAAGCGACACAATCAGGCCAACGCCACTTCTCGGTAGGAATATAAGCGTGTGTTGTCGTTTGGAGTCCGTCTGTCCAATTAATGGGTAAGGAAGTCGTGCCGCAAGTAGCATTCAACCACAGCCGCTCCCTTGTCGAAGCTAGTCCCGGAGCTGAACAAGGCTCCAACTGCAGGTCTATACTGAATGTGTCACAAAAGCATTGCTTATCGAAATAATCGCCATATCGTATACTTTGCGAAGTGACGTCGTACCCGACCGTCTCGGAATCCAATGCGATAATGGACCGCAGTGATTCACTGTATTCCCATGGCCGAGCGGCATTACCGGTGTGCTGAGTGTTGGATGCGAAAGCACAAGAGGCCATTATACGATGGAATGATTCCATCGTTGATGCAGAAGCCGAGTCTTTCAGGCACGTTGGTGCCTTATTAGTCACATCCATGGTGGCATACCCTCCAGTGAGCGAGGCTGGAGAGAGGTTTTGCAAACCATTGGCGTCGCCGACATCGACAAGCCATGTCCGACCTGTGACTGTACGTATCCATCGATATAGTTGCGCCTTGGCAAGCACGGATCGGCTGCAATACGGGAGATAGGCCTGGACGATATCAGAGGAAATTTCAGTGCTGAGACAGCTAAGCTGAGTGAGCCACTGGTGGTGGGTACAAATCACTCCAAAATGTGAAGTGCATCTTTTACCCGTACATTTCGTTATCGCACCTAGCCAGGAGGAATGGTTTTGTTGAGCGATGCACTGTGGCATGGGGATCAGATCTTCAGGGTTTACCCAGCCACCGCGATTGGCTAGAGTGTCCAGAGTCTGATCATCATTGCGAACTCCGATCTTAGCAGGATGAAGCACTTCTGTTTTCTCTCTTAGCATTGGAGACACTGGAGTCATAAGAACGCGATTACCTTGGGCAGCTACACAAAGAACGACGACTGTCAACAGCACGAAGGATATACTGAGAACCTTCATTTCATCAAGTGGTTCAGCTTGACGTAGTATCTCAGGAGCGATGGTATTGTCTGCCTGGTTCGGATGAGGCCTGATGGCGTTCAGGTGCGGGGTTACGGCACATCAGCGGATTATCTAGTATCCGTATCACGTGTCAATTACTCTGAATCTTCGATTGGTTCAAATATTCTCAGCCCTGGATTGTTGCAAAACGTTGAAGATGTAAAACTCAATCAGTTTAGTGTATCGAAAGAAAGAGATCGCCACTTTTGCTACTAGACAAGAACATACAGATCATCATCAGCGCCGTCGAGGTAGAACAGCAGTTACATCTACGCAGCCGATACATGATCGTTTGCTACTGAAGTACAATGGCGTCACTATAAGCTCTTGACTCCACGACCGCCTCAAACGCTTCCAGAAACCATTCTTAGAAAAGGCTGTGCTGCATCGAGCACAACACCAACGATCTTATGTCAAGGAATATTTATTGGGCCTCTGTTGCTAAACCAAAGTGTAGATTCTAGAGACAATCAAAGGCGACCCAGGTGTTGGAGACAAGGTGTGTTGATATGCAATAGTGTTACATCAAGCAGATACCACAATTCACCGACGTCAGATCAGCAACATGGGTAAGGCCCATCATCGGTGGGTACATATAGTCGTTTCGATCTGCTGCATCTACGCGCGTTGCAAACAGAACTTGGGAGTTCAAATCTCTCGCAGCCCGTGACCGATCAATCGGCGCTAGACGTGCCACAGCGGTGGCTCGTGCAGTAGGCCGAAACCGAAACCGAGAGCATATGAAATCACAGATCCAGCAGATCGGTCCGAAATTTATCGATAATCAGTGCAGATTGAGATATGCCCGGTCGCTATTTCAGTCCTGTTGCGTAAAAACGCGAAGACCACAGTTCACTTCGGCTACGCTTGTAGCGTGCTGGAAGCCTGATTTGCAGACTTTACATTATCTGATTATGTGCTGAACAGCGACAACCATCCAACCTTGCGATCATTCCAGATGCATAATGGAGATTGGATCTTTACAGCCTGACTATGAAGCTGCCTAATAGGACAGCTAAATCGCCTTGCGATTGATGATAACTGGGATGTGTAGCATAGACTCGGGACCAAAAGCACCACTAGTGTGAAACAAGGTGATAGCTTCAAATATATCATTGGCATATTTATATCTCATTTTGGCTGTGGAAGATCTGGTATTCTTTGGAACGGACATGAATACGACAAGAACAATAGTGTGGGCTGGATTTGCAGATAGGAAAGAAATAATCAACGTTCGTTATGCTTCGAGTAACCGGTCCATGCCGGCACCATTAACTCGGAGTCGTCCAGTCGTTCGGCTGTCTTGCCCGGTAATCTTCCAGCACGATGTTTGCGGAGCTCTCTAACGGAGTGAATTGCGGTGTAAATGTTCGAACTGCTGCAAGTTCCGAGTCAGCTTTTCCAGAAGATTTCAATACTGTCATCTTTGGTAACTTACGCAATCAGGACAGAGAGTGCGACCACAAGCCAACTTAACGTACAGTCAACTCCTGTGCATTTTGAGACATTTGAATCAAAGACAAAGAAAGTGACAGCAGCCCAGGCCACAATTTCAAAACAGTTCATGAAAGCGTTTGCCCTGTAGCTATGCCATCGGCTGAACCAAGTCGTATGCTCTGTCAGTATTTGATACGCGATAAAAACGAGCGATTTTGCACCCTGCAAAGTAATTAGCTACAGTATCGCTCGTACGATGGGATGCAAGACAAACAATGGTAAGTGCAAGCAGATTCTCTTTTTTCTTGAATTGGTAGTCCATCGAGAGTCTCGGAATTGTGAGGCTCATGGCTGCAATGATCAACATTGCCTGGAGAGCGTGGACGAAAGCAGCAAGTTTAGAGTATGACGAATGCATTGTGAGCAAAGAAAACACAAATGATAAGATGCTCAGGCAAAAAGACAAAAGGAAAGTAGGTGGTGTCGCACAGCTGGGTGTGGATCTTGTGAAGAAGGAAAACCAAGAGATGATGTATGTGTTATATTGTTTGTAGCATCCTAGATCATTTTATATGAAGGTCATCGCAAGGGGTTATTAGTAACAAGGTCTATCTTCCAAGAGCATTGAGCCTGCGACAGATGGTAGTGATGAGTTTCAAAAAGAAGGTATATGCGGACAACATGAAGTCGCTTGTTGAGGCATTAACCAATCTTGTCACTGTTGAGCTCACGCCATGACTAGTTGAAGCGAGAGCGAGAGCGAGAGCGAGAGCGCCACCAGTCCGTGCAACAACGAGGCTTGGCCCCGAAACGTACTAACCATGAGGTGACATCTTTCATTGGACTATTTGGAACATAAAAATATTGTTTCTATCGCGAAACCACCTAAACACATTTGACTACGACGACTGGAACAATTGCAGAATCTACAGCATTACGCATCCCAAGACTACTAGATAACTCCCCCGACACCGTTGCTGCCCTGGCAGGACCGGGCAAACAGATCCTGACGCTCATATCACTGTTCAATGAAAAGTGCGCGGACTGAGCGGCCACGAAAACAGTAGGAGGGTTGGGAAGATTCGGGTGATGTAGTCACGGGACGCTGTAATGATGCGTCACTCAGAACAGACGCCTCAAGTTTGCAAGTGTTTGCCTCAAGAGACTGGTGACGATCGTCGTCAGCACGATGTCGCAGATTCAGTGCTATGGGTCAGGTAATCATATTTTTCACAAATTTTGGCGCCTTCAAAACCTGCACTGAGAATCTGAAAGAAGAAGTGTTGTATGTAAAGGAGTGGTGGAGAAATGATTCGCTTGATATGCTTTTTGACATTGTTGCCTACATCATTCCACATAAGAAGTGAAATATTCCTGACTTGTCGTCTATCGCACCAGACTTGTTGAATATTCAGGCCTCTAGAGGAAGATGTGAGACTATGTTTACAGAAACTGGCAACAAACTTGAACCACAGAGGCGCAAAGTGGGCAGCCGACCATCGGCTGCGTTGAGGTGCATTCAGTGGTGGACCCACGTGCGTTTGAGACCACCAGAGAAGGCAGCAGTAATATACGACGACGAGAAGGTTACCGGAGGGGTTGATACAGAGATGTAGGATGAGGCGCCACCAACAGCGTTCAAGGAAAATCCATCTTGGCCACATGAACTACCCGAGGCGAAACACCCCTGTACAGCCTTTTGCGATGGAGTAAGGAAAGCATAAGGCCATGACTGTCTTCAAATCAGCAAACAAGAATCCTCGATTCTATTTTGTCTCACTCATTGGCAGGTTTGATTGTATCACATATTATATACTCTTGTCTCCTTGATCAAACGGCGTTCCGATCTATTTGTAGCAGCTGAGACGCCGTTATCGTATTTGCTCAGGATTCTTGAATAAGCAAAGAACATCACTGCTATTGCGGGATGCCTATTCAGTTGTAGGGGTCACCGCACTGGCGAGCCAGATCCTGCAATGTGGTGTCCTTGATAAGGGTCACAGCATCTATACCGGTGTTGCCAGCCCTAGCAAGCTTTTCAATCTGCACCAACAGTACTCGCCCAAACATCTCCGCTAACTCGTTGTTGATAGCTCCATCTAACCACGATAACACGATGCCAAGTTCAGTGTGAAACTCATGGTCATGAAGATTCTGGACAGAGCAGCCAACTACATCGACGTAAAAAGCCACACCCCAAGGCATGGGCGATTGCGAAAACCACAACCCCTGTAATTTGTTCTTCACCTCTTGCGGTCCTTCGTCTAATTCTAGCAAGCCAAGATTTGATAGAGCAAAGGAGCTGCGGTAGGGCACAATCGACGCACCCTGCTGAGTTAAGAACGTCTCGAAACCTGTCGGACATGGAGTAACTTTTGAACCTTGGACGACAAACGATGGCGTGCCGGGATACGGTATGTCAGGTATCAATCCAAGCATGCCCGCTCGCCGTTTCGCTGCTTCTTTGCCAACCGTCGAATGTATGTATGAATGATATTCTGACGTGGTCTGATGGATTGTCTGAGTTTTGAGTTTTTCGATATCTGCTGCGAAGTCGGCTAGTGCGGTATAGTTGCCAACTAATGGCGGGTGACCAAGCTGTCCAGCGCGAAGTGCGATTGGCGTCTCTGTAGTGATACGCGTTGGCGGAGGCTCTCGATACTCAGTGTCGGAGGTTGCTGAGAGCAGGGCCGTCAAGCAAGCCGTATGGATAAGGCTTTGCATCGAACCAGCGCCGGAGAACTTGCCAAAGCTTTTCAAGCCAGCGACAATCGTATGTCCAGAGCTGCCAAAATCGAGCCGGTGTCTACGGATCCGGCAGTCCGTTGGGCGTTTGTCAAGCATTTCCGCCGTAGGCCAGAACGACGGTTTTCGGAATGGTCCATGAAAGCAAGCAGGCAACGAATTGATCAGAATTTCCTGTCCAATCGCACGTGCTGCCTCCATATAGGTTGGACACATATCCATAGTGTCCTCAGCGCGTGGCCATAAAGACTCAGCTCTTGTATCGTTGGCATCCAACTCAGGACCGAGGAGGAGGAGCTTCAAGAATTTGAGAGCTCCACTTCCATCCATGAGTACGTGGGAAAGCGTCAAGGTGACAAAGCAACCTGTGGAACCAGTCGTGTTATAGATACCGATCCTCCAAAGAGGTCCTCGATCCAGATCTAACGATAGACCCCAATCTTCCTCATTGTTCATGACATCCTCTAAGTCCCAAGTCCTCGTATCTTCGAGATGAACAACCGAGTGGAGTTCTAATGGCAAATCGTTCGCCTGCCATCGTGGCTTTCGCGTTAGTCTATCAGCGACACTTGCTGTAAGTAGTGGATGGATTTCAAGTAGCTTGCTGACGTTCCGTGATATAGTACCATACGTATCGCTAGCTGAAGAGTTCCGAAACAAAGAAGCCAGCATGATGAGTGGCATAAAACCACATTGAGCTTCTGCGAGCTCGAAGCGCTCTTGGCGACCGAGATATAAGGCCATGTTTTCGTGGTAAGTTGCTGATTGAATTCCAGAAAGCCTCGAGCTATATGTAACCTTGTCCAGCCGCCTCGGCTCTTTTTCGGCAGCTCGTAAAAGTAGCTTGCGCTCAGTGGGCTCGGACGGGACCCAGCTCACAAGGATTCCGAAGACGCCGCCAACGCCATATGATCTAGCACCAAATTTGCGAGAATCTCAAAAACTATTGACCAATGTCTTACCCTGACCCCGCTGTGACGCAAACACTTCCTGTGCTGCAACTTCTCTACAGACTGTAGTTTCAAACAATTCTGTATTGCTCCTATTGCTCTGTTATGCTGTACGCTTATTCTTAACACTATAGCTGAGATTGTTATGAGTATTGTGCCAATAAGCTGTACTCACTGTCAATGAATGAACGTAACTCAAGATTCGTACAGATGGTCAATCCTCGCGACGCACCTTCCGATCTTTTCCGTGAAGAGGACTCAACCCATGTTCTCATCACGGAGATGACCGTGCTACGTCAGACCTTGGCATGCTGTATCGTCCGGGGTGTGCCTTCGAGCTAGCTAGCTAGCTCAATGAAGCCGAGGTGTGATGCACGCTCCTTGAAACATCTAGGCTGATCACGCGTGTTCTATCTTGGCATAAGCGGACTCTATCATTCCGTCCAGGAGCGCAATTGCGGCTTCACTGTGTTACGAAGACTACCATTTGGGCCAGCATATATGACACTACAACGATTGTGAGATCGTTTAGCCAAGTGCACCTACTCATATAGATGCACCTGATGAGCGAACCCCTCCTGTAGGGACTGATAAGAAATTTCCTACCGTAAACAGTATTATCGGGAGCGCGGACAACCTATGACGAAGAAGGAGGCCAGCAATCTCCACCTCTATACTGGGTGAAAGCTCCCGTTGATCTTGTAGTACTGACGACTTTTATAGTGTTGGTCCAAAGCCTTCTTGTTTGCAAAGGGCTTCTTACAGACATTGCATCTGGACAAAGTGTCATGGGATGGTGTGTCGCGATGTTTGTCCATCGCCTTCTGGCTGCAGAACTTCTGCTCGCATTTGGGGTACACGTGAACACCGCGGACAGCTGCATTGTCAGCGCCGTTGTGAAATCTCAGCGCATTGCTAGGATTGAATCTTATTGGAGCAATTGGGATATCGGCTCGCCAATGCGCCAACTGTCGTGTGTATCGGGGGACTAGTGATAGAAAAGCCAGATACTTGAAGGCGCAGTCTGCTCCGTTTTGTGTACCCACAATCGTCACGACATAGGTATAAGATCAGACTCTTGTATATCGGATGCAGGACAAATGACTGAATTCGGAAAACAGTCTGAGTTTCGGGTGTGTTTTCCATTGTAGCTAGCCTAGTGTCACTACATCATATTCCAACCATATTCCTGTATGAGCGCTTGTAATCTACGCACCAAAGCAGTTGACAAATTTAGATATTATCAAGAAACGACCATCGGTGATAAGATCGATCCTCTCAACAATGTCCGACCTGCAACAGCAAGCTATCAATACTGTATATCCAAACAGGGGTATATCCAGCGACTCTCAGACCTCTATATTGTGTCCTCAGCGGATTACTGATCGAGATGAGAATGCAGCTTCGTTCTAGGAACATTTACTTATGCTTATATGATTTGACAACGATTCTATAGATGAGCGAGATGATCACTTACGAAGAGTAGTTTGTACTTAGGAGAGTCTGATTATAGCAATATCACATCATACAAACTACCCCATCTTCATCAAACCTCTCATACAATGTTCTCGTCCCCAGCCCTCTCCTTCCTCTTACCCACACCATCCACCAAGTCTTCCTCCAATCCCCGATTCACCCTAAACCCCAGCCCAGGCACCTTACTCCTCAACGCCAAGCTGCTACAAACCACACTCACACTACTCAACGCCATGGCCAAACTAGCCCAGACAGGGTCAAGCCGAACATGCTTCCTACCAGACTCCTCCATTGCCATGCCCCCTTCCATCCCAATCCCATTATGATGCATATCCATTTTCTTGCTACCACCAGTCGTAATGGGAAATAAGACGCCAGCAGCAATGGGCATAGCGACCAGGTTGTAGACGAGGGCCCATCCGAAATTAAAATACACACGGCGGAAGACCACGCGCGAGAGGTCGAGCAGAGTGAGAATGGTCGTGAGGCGCGAGTTGATGAGGATGAACGAGGACGAGGAAAGGGCAATGTCGGATCCGGAACCTATTGCTATGCTGAGGTCGGCAGTGGAGAGAGCGGGTGCGTCGTTTATGCCGTCGCCTACCATGGCTACGGTTGCACGTTTTTGCTTGCTCATCTTTTGCTCTTTCAAGTTCTTGTTTCGAGATAGAGACGGGATACGAAACAAGGACTTGTGCGGCTTGGTCAGCGTTTGCTGTAGGTACTTGATCTTTTCTGCCTTCTGGTCTGGCAGCACGCCGGCGATGATATTGGAGGTGGGGATACCGACTTGTGCGCCTACAGCGTTGGCGGTGATTTGGTTGTCGCCGGATAACATCCATACGTCTACACCACGTTCTTGCAAAGCTGAGATAACGCTTAGTGCTTCAGGACGCAGTGGATCAGCGATGGAGAAGATACATGCGAGTCTCCATGTTGATGAGCTTGGGGTTCCGGCAATGGGGGTTGATAGGGACTCTGATTCGGTGGGAGACTTGGAAGGCTGAAGAGCACCTTGATCGCCGTCCCGTGGTAGAAACAATGCGACTAAAGCGACTGACTTCCCTTGAGACTTCCACTTCTGTAGCGATGAGGCATCTTGAGCGAGAATGGGTACGTGGTGATCAGCCATGAAGCCTTCGTTACCAATGATAGCGGTAATCTCTTGACCATCGATCCTAAACGTACCCTTTAAACCCTTTCCAGGAACCTCATCAACATTGACTGCAACATGTGTATCGTGAACTTCCTGGTCACAGAAAGATACAAGTGCTCGAGCAATAGGATGATTACTGTTCTCCTCGAGCGCCCTGACAATGCCCAGCACGAACGCAGCGTTCTGGTTATCAGCGAACTTGTGATTTGTCACCGCTGGGTCACCACCTTGTGTCAAGGTACCGGTCTTATCAAAAACGATGCAGTCCAATGAGCTAGCTTCCTGGAAAGCTTCACCACCTCCTCGTACGAGAATACCGTGTTTGGCAGCCAGACCGCCTCCGACAAAGAGCGCAGTTGGCGCGGCCAGACCGATACCGCAAGGACAGGCGATGACAAAGACAGCTATGGCGAAGCGGAGAGACCAGAGCTCCCAACCACCAGCACTCTCGTTCTTCCAGTCGCTAGGTATGGCCCCAGTAGTACCGAGAATCAGCCAAACAAGCCATGTAATTATGGCGGCGGCAATGACAAAAGGTACAAAATGCGAGGTAATCGTGTCAGCGACACGCTCAACAGGTGCGCGGCGCGACTGTCCTTCTCTCACAGCATTGATAATCTGATCCAGCATCGAAGTACCAGATATGGCTGTGACTTTGATCTTGATTGGAGCGCCTTTGTTGACAGTGCCGGAAAAGACTGTATCGCCCTCTGCCTTCTTGACCGGACGCGATTCACCAGTCAAGCTCGATTCATCAAAGTTCGAGTTGCCTTCAATGATGTCTCCGTCAAAAGGCGGCGAAGTGCCATTATGGACTCGGACGACATCACCAATCTCAAGAAGATCAGTAGCGATCCTGGTGTCGCCTTTCTCCGCATCAACAAGGATAGCCTCATTTGGGCGGAGCTTACCAAGCGAGGTGACAGCATCGCCAGTTCTCGCCTTACTGTAAGCTTCCAAGAATCGACCAATGAGTAGGAACATCGTCAAGAAGACCACCGCATCAAAGTAGGAATCATTCATCGAGCCAGAAGACTTCTTCGTGGCGGCCAAGATGAGTTCAACAATAGACGCCAGATATGCGATCGTTGTTCCAAGCGAGATGAGCATGTTCATGCTGCCGAAACGTGTGAAGCGATGTAGATACGGTGTTCGGCTCCCTGGTCGCCACATCGATCTCAGCTCTTTTAGCGCGCGGCGGTGGAACGTATCGGCGGCGAAGAAGTAGACGGGTGTAGAGAGGATGAACAGCGCCCAGCTGAGTCGAGTAACATTGCCTGCCCACATGCTGCCCATGAGATATCTACGTATAGGATTCTTAGAGCTAATCAAGCTCATGAAGACGATGCCAAGGACAAACGTAGGGATAGCGACTATGATGCACAGTACAAGACGGAACAGAATACGTGTCCGCTCTTGCGCATGCATCTCGCGCGCTCGCTCTTCAAGAGTCGGAGGGTGGAAGACCGAGGGCTGGAATGCAGGGTTAAAGCTTTCAATTGTTGCGAAGATTTTTCGAATCGTGAACCGAGGAGAATTCGGTACATATCTGATGTGAAGGATAGGTTGCTGTAGAGATATCGGCGGGTCCTCCATCAAGAGACTATCTTCTTCTGCGAACGCTTCTTGCAATCCTCGCGTGATGTTGTCTGGGCAGTGGTGACAGAACATACCATCTATGCGAATTGCGACAGAACGTTCCATGCTCTCGGTCAACGCAGTTCCTTCTTGTACGACCTGATCTAGTGTTGCAGTGTATCCGATATCTTCGATGGTTTCCTTGATTTCAGGAAGATGCTCTTTACCCCGGAAAACGATGGTCGCACTGTTCGAGATCAGGTTAATGTCGGCTCTCTCGATCCATGTAAGAGGTTGCAGCGCTTGATTCACGTTTCCGACGCATGCGGAGCATGTGAGGCCTCCGAGGGAATATGTTGCGCGCCATTTCTCGGTCTGCTGCTTCGATGCCGCCACCGTTTTTGATGACATGTGCTGGACCTCTTCCAGCTTCTCGACTGCAACGTCGAAACCGCAGTCTTCGATCGTCTCGACAACCTCTCCGCATTTGTCCTTGCCACTGAATACAATCACACCGCTGTTTGTCAGAAGATTGACATTGACCGATTGAACCCATGGATGTTGTTGAACCGCGTGGGTGATAGCGGAGACGCATGAGCTGCACGTCATTCCAGTGAGAGCTAGCGTCACCTTGTAAACCCGTGAAGCGGCAGATGAGTCAACAGCGACGAAAGACTCGGATGTAGGCGACTTTGGTTCAGGCGATGTAGAGCCATCAAGACTACCCCTAGGCGAAGACGTAACGACAGGCGCAGGCTTGAACGGCGATACCCCTTGGCTGTGCAAGGTGACTCCACCACCTTCTCTCTTACACTGCTCACATTGAGCGAGATGTGTCTCTTTCTTCTTCATGTCGTCGTGCGAACCGTCGAGGCCTGCGACAGGACGTAACCAATTGTTCACAGCACGTTCAAAGCTTGTGTGCCACTCCCTGCTCGTTCCCTCAGGGTTCTTCACCTCGATCGGATTCCTAACCGCCTTGTTGTCCTGAAACACACTATGTATCTCGAATCCAGCAGCCTCGAGCGAGATCGTGATGTCGTCGACGTCAAGGCTTGTGGCGTGGCGCACAACCACTGAATGCGAAACAATGGAAACAAGAACGTCCTGTGGCGGGGGATCGAGCGCGCTGAGAGAGGCCTGGATACCGTCGACACATGACGGGCAATGCAGATTAGAAATAAAGCATGTCGTGGTGATAGTGCTCGCTACTGCTTGGTAGCGCAATCTGGGTGACGGTGCCGCGGGTGACATAGTGACAGGTTCGGGTTTTGGGTGACGTTGGCTACGCAATATCGAGAGTATCGGTAGTCCTCAGTCGATCGGGTAGATGAGCTTCTGGTTTGGGGGATAATTATTGGTCGTAGTGGGCACCAGTCCTGGGAAATAGCCAACGGCTGGCCTCACGCAATCAAAGCAATCAAAGAAGCGACTGGGCGTAGATGAAGAAAGAGAAGTCCAAGGAGAACACCACACGATACTAAGAAAATCTGCATATAAGTGAAACTACGTTTTCCCGAGCGGTTTCTGCGTGATATGTCATTACCACCTACGATTGTGATTCATTGTCGAAAAGCGTGACAGTGGCGGCCGCACAAGTCGCGCAGTCACCACAAATGAGGTTTAGCGGGTCGCCGCACAAACTGCGCAACCCACCCGTCTGACTCGCCACATCGTATTGTTGGTGAACGAACCCGGGGGCAAACCTGTGCGTGCAGAGCAATTGTGCAAAAGAAATCCTACTCCACTCTTCCGTGATGGCTTACTTCGTGGCTTATGCCATGTCAATATCAGCACATCTGCAGCCACGTGAAAATAAGCTTTTCGCTTGCCCCAGCTTCGCACATCTTTGGCTCCCGACATGCATGTTCATCATCTATACATATCGAAATCAATCTGGGAATACCGACAGCCCTATGCGATGGATCACGCGGGAGGACGGCATCGTGATTGCGGGGCAAGAGTCCCGGTGGCCCTTGTCCAGAATGGGAATTACGCGATTTTGCGAAATTAGTCTGTAAGCAGTCTGCTTTCTGATAGGAAGATCGGCACATTAACGGCTTTGCATCGGTTGTGTGCCGACGCAAACTGATGTTCAATCTGAGCCTGTCAATATCAGCAAGCATCTGGTATGTACGGCTATTACAATGCTACAAGGCCAATTCGCCGAGCGCAGAGGAGCTTGGACCTGAGCTTGTTTGCAAGTATGACTCGGGCTATGTGCACTGTCGAGAACAGATTTGACATCTCAGGTTCAAGGGAGGTCGCATAAGGGTGGGAGTGATAGCGGAAGGCGCGGATGAGTTAGCTCAGCATTTTCATGCTTTGGGACGTTCACCATCCTCCTGGACTATCAGTATGTATCATGGCTGCGTCTGGCAATATCGCCATCTCTGCACCAAAACAAAATCACCGTCCCAGGAGAACAGAACCAAGATGCGACGCCGTCACGTCACCGCCAAAAGCGCTGCTGCAAACCCAAAACAATCAACGTCCGGTCAGAAGAGCAAAAAAAAAAAACAAGCTGAGAACTCGGGCCACGGTAAGCCAGTCATGGATTACTTCAATCCAGTCGTCTTAACATGCTTATCATCTTCCACCTCTTGCCCCGAAGACGAGTCTCTCATAAAGCCCGAATGACCCGGCTCGTGCGAGTATGGTGGCGGCGAAGGAAGCCCCTGCTCCGCGTTCAACATCTCAGCAACCGGTCTACCCGCCAGTTCGCCCTTGGTTTGCATCGCCACCGTCGGTTCTGTTCCTTCAAGTCGTCGGTGGGCGGGAATAAAGACAACGTAGTATCTCGGCATGACCAAGCCGAACAGAACGACAATAATTGTGAGTATCGACAAGATGAATCCAGCAATCATCATGGGATCGTATCTCAGAGTGTGAAATTCCGGGAACGCGAAGCTAAAGATGATGGCGAGGACAGGTCCACTGAGGTACCTCAGAAGGAACGGCATAAAAGCTGGTATCTTCCAGTTCTTGCCCTGACCGACGATAACATTAAGGTCCCTTCGTAATTGGTTACCAGAATAGAACGCCAAGAACCAGAATTTCCTGATGAAGGGATTCGCGTTCCAGAAACTCGGCGCGCGCGCAACGGGAGGCCGTGCGACGATGACAGCTACAATGGCCATGAGGACGTAGAATCCGATTCCTGCCCCAGCGCCAGCTCCGGGTTGGCTGATACCGTGCGCAAGGCTGATGCCAAAAATCTGGCCACCAAAGAAACCAATGTTGTAGACAATAAAGGCGGGGAGACCGGTTTGATCGACGATGTCGCGCCAGCGGTAGACGGTCGTGGCGCTTGATACTTCGCTCCAGACGACGAAGATGAGAGCTACATTGTTCACCCAGCGATCGATGCCATCGAGGAGGTAGTAACCAAACTCTGTGCAGTATGGCAGACACCTATAGCAAATCCAGTTAGTAGCGGATCCATGGCACCACAAATGAATGAGAAGGCAATTGCTTACATCAAGAAGGAAAGCACTGTCAGCGCGGTGACAACAACCGGTCTCGAAGCCTTCGTCATGCCAGAATCACAAACTAACGTAACAACAACGTCGAGCATGACAAAAGCGGAGCTGAAGCCAAGAACAATGAGCGTGAAGAAGAGAAGTACGGCCCAGAAGTTTGCTCCAGGCATTTGCAACACAGCTTCAGGCAGCGTGAGGAACCCTACGACAAAAGCACCGAGACGAACGCCATCCTGCGGCCACCTTCGCAGGTACCCGACGACGCCAAAGACGGCGAACGCAGCGAAGTTCTCGAACAACACGTTGCTACCGCAGATGAGGCAGGCGTCCATAACGGCGTTGGCATGCTTCGTGTTGTAGCTAGCGTACGAGGTGAAATACCCGAAGCCGATACCAGTGGAGAAGAAGACCTGACCAACAGCCGTCTGCCAGACAACGCCAGAGGCAAGCTGATCGCTCCTCCACGTTCTCCACACGAGGTCCACTCCTTCCCTCGCATTAGGAAGGGATAGCGCGCGCCCGACGAAGATGATGGTGGTGACGATGGGTAAACCCATTGTGAAGTAGACGACGCGTCCGGTCATGCCGACTCCACGGAAAATCGAGATCCAAATAAGAAACCAGACAAAGATGCTCCAGCCGACGGTTTCGCCGATAAGAGCGCCGTTGGGGTATCCAGTGAATGAGAGAACGGAATTGCCATCCGCGCTCAGGCTTCCCTCGTTGATTTCTCCACGCTGGAGAACGTCGTTGTAGTAGAAGTCATCGATGCGGTTGGTCCACGGCAAGGGACTGGTGAAGCTTTCTTGGAAGTATCTCATGATCCTGTGTAAACTGGTATCAGGACAGATCCAGTCTGGAGCTCGTGAAGGGAATATTTGCTTACCAAGCCAGGTTGACAGTAAAGTATTGTACGACGAGGAAACTGACGATCACAGGGCCCATACCCACGCCTTTTAGACGCGCGTTTATATTGTTGACTAGCGGAGGCATGTTAGTCTAGCATTTGGCGTGTATTTGCCAAATGAGTTATCTTACAAGCAATTACAGTGCCACCACGATACGCCTGGCCAATGGATACTTCCAAGATAAGGGCCGGGATAGCAATGAGAAAAACAGCCAGCAGGTACGGGATGAACCATTGGAGGCCATAGTTGTTGTAGAGAACACTAGGGTATCTAAGCAAATTGCCCTGGCCGGCGCAACCACCCATGGCAGCGAGAAGAAAAGCTGCTCTGGAAGGCCACTGATCACGACCATCTTCGCTTTGCGAAGCAGGAGGCGCTAGGTAGCTGCCGACCTTTCGCAAGAATGGCATTGCCATCTTGACAGAAGCTCGTTGTAGCGATGATCAGAGGGGAAAATGTAAGATGCTCGCCCTCGAAAAGACTGCAAGTACGGGCGATTGACCTTGACAATGTTGGATCGACGCCACTTAGGGTAGAAGAATGGGATGCGGAGGGAAGCGTCAACGTCGACATCGAGAAGTGAACTGATTTTGTATCCTGTTCAGGGTACCCGCCCCACTACGTCCGCCAAGATTGTACCAAATCTCTTCAATCCACGTTCGGTTCATGGTGGTAGTGGCTTGAGAGTGACCCTGCAGCCTTTAGGTAAATCCACATGGTTGAGCCGCCCCATCAGACCATCGGTGGTGTGGGTCACGGTAACTCCGATGCTGGCCATCACACAGAACAAGCTTTTGCCAGTGGATAGGTCCTTCTTTTTGGTAAATCACTGCATGCTATGGGGCAAAAACACGGATCTCGGTGAGGTTGTGGAGGTGCACCGTTGGGAGCCAAGCTTCCGCCGGGGAGGGTGTGGAGAAAGGTCCATCGGCAAAGGCCTGGCGTACGTAAGATGGTTGAGTTCTAAAAGCCCCGACGAATCAAATTTGCTATCAATGCCGACATCCGCGTGCCAACGCTGGGCAGGGCTCGGTTCCGCCGCAGCTGTCACGTCACCAACGATCCTTCGCACTGAATTGAGTGCTTGTTTGCCGTTCAAGCAGCTCGGGCAGATCTTAGGTTGCCCAAATTTCCGGGATTTTCAATGTCTGATGGCGTGCTTGGAGGTCACCACGGGGTGAAGGTCAACCTCTGTGAAAAGAAATGTCAAGCAAATCTACGCGCGACAGGTATGTAAACCCGTCACAGTGCTAGCATCAGGCGTGCCGTGCGATCGGCATCGTGTGGGTTGCCTTTCCGTGCTATGCAGCTGTGTGCCACATTTCAGGACGCACTGGGTGTAGTCGGGTGACCCGACGATCTGGTAACATGCCCGCTAGAAAGAGGTCAGGGTGGCCGTCCTTGGTGTTACGGTGATGGTGCTGTGAGCCACAAGATCTGTGTCAGCCACAGCACCGTCCCATCAGGGCTAATGAGAAAGCGGCGCTTTGAAGTTGAACAAGTGCCGTGTTCAATGAAGCGGTCAAGTGTCCTGCTCATCCTGCGCTTTCCATCGAAGATATTGTACAGTAGCCTTCTCAGCCTCCAGCTCAGCTGCGAGAGTGTTGTTGCGATGCGTCAGCTCCGTGATTCTGGCGTCTTTCGCTTTGATCGTGCTGCGCATGAGGTCGCGGCCTCTTCTGTATCCTTCCGCACTTTTGCTGTGCCGTACTAGCACAGTCCTAAGCTCCTTCTCGCAATGCTCTGAGAGGGGCACGTTGCTATTCTTTAGCATGTCAAAGACATCTTTGACGATGTCTTCATCCATCGCATTCTTGAACCGACTTGGAGTGGGCGTTCCATCCGAAGAAGGCAGTGTCGCGACCTGCTTGTTGCCATCCGCGTTAGGTCCGGACGTTGGCGTGAACAGAGCACTCCCTGTGGTCGGGAATTTCGATGCGAACGGATTATCTACCTGACTCTTATGATGGGTTCGAGGTGTTTGTAAGCCGTTGTTTCTGGAAATGCTGCCCGACTCCATTTGCCATGGTAGTTTTTGTCTCTTCGGTGCGGGAGTTGTGAAGTCGGTCGTTCTAGCAGCTTTGCTTGGCGTCTCAGCCGCAACCATGACTTGATTTAGATCATCGTCATCAACCTGCCCGAGACCATATTCGTCATCGGAATCATCTTCCATGGGCCGCGATCGCTTGCGACTTGCTGTGGACGAGTTTGCTTGGACTGTGTAATGTGGTGGGGCGCGGGGCGGACGCCTGGAAGGCGTAGCTGGTGTGGTGGGAGCTGGATTGGCAAGACCAGGCTCGGTGCGAGAGTTTCTTGCTAGAGTACTCTTCTCCCTGGGCTGCGCGTCGTGGTCCCAGAGGAAGAACTTGCACTGCTCTTCCTTTGGCTTTTGGCAAGTACGAACTGGCGAGGGTTAGGGAGATACTTGCGAGGCAAGGAAGCAGGAACATACACCATTTGCCTTTATTTGCGCCTTCCTTCTTGGTCTCGAAGTGTACTGCAGGCAGGCGCGGATTGCAGTCACCTAACCACCGTCAGCCATGTTCATGTGTACAAGCGACACAACTTGCAGTGCCAGACACCATTGAGAAACTGTCCCTTGAGCGTCCCGCCACCACCAGTACGTCTACCCCTAGACGCAGACATGACGATAGTAGAAAGTAGAAGGCAGCGATGATGTCAGTGTTGATGTGTCGCGGTGGTTGGCGACAAAGCGTCGGGCTGGGGGAATCGGTCCGAGCAGGTCGCTGAACCCTGGCTCAAACGACTGCAGCGGGGTGGACCTCAGACAAGCGTTCCTGGGGCGCTCAACGCAAACGCTCCACTTGGCTTCCGTCGCATCTCGTATCTGGCCACTCGGATACGCACGCTGGCCTGGTACGGAATGTAGCTGCAATCATCCACCTCAATACTCAAATTCTTATCCTCCCGTTGGCTGCGTCCCGGCTTGGACACGCGGCTGCATCCGGGCATGTTCTCGACCATGAGCCTATTCCTTCGCCCTTTTGGCATCCGATCCCGCATCTCGCACATGCTTGGCTGCCCTTCCCGAGTACCACCAACCGCGATAATCATGCCCTGTACGACTGTATAAAGGTTACCAGTACACTCTCCCACCCTCCCTCTACCGACGCACGCTCATTGCGCGCGCCACCATGCTGCTCCGCTCAGCGCGAAAGATTCCGCCGTCCTTTGTCCTGCTCCTCGTCTTCCTCGTCTTCTTGGGATGGCAACTCAGTCAGGGTCCGAGCCATGAGGAACTTCCTCCGCCCCCACCCCCAGATGTTCCTGCGCCCCCGCCAGTCGAGGCAGAACAGAAGCCCCACGAGGAAGAGAAGAAGCCCTTGCGAATCGCCGTCGTGACATTCGTAACGGACCAAAGATCCTATCTCCACCTCTCGCTCAAGAACAAAGACCGTAAGTCCAGCCTTGCGAAATCGTCTCAGGGAAGTGCTGACACAGGGGCTCGATAGACTACTCGCGACGCCACGGCTATGACTTCATCACCGACTTTGAAGCGCACTCTGAACGGGGGCCTGTCTACTGGAAGTTCGACATGGTGGAGAGACTGGTCAAAACTGGCAGATACGACTGGATATGGTGGCTGGACTTTGACACCCTCATCACCGACACCGGTGTCAGAGTTGCCGACATCATCACCGACGAACTAGACAAGGCTGAAGATCCGGACCAAGTCGACTACATACTCACACACGACTGCAACGGCTTGAACTTAGGATCCTTTGCCGTCCGCGGACATGAACGATCTCTCGAATTCCTGCGCCGCGCACTCGAATTACGTGATGAAGCGGAGAACGGCGATGAGCACAAGAATTACAGCGAGCAGGACGCCATGGTCGAGCTACTCAAGGAGGATCCATACTCGGGCAGACATGTTGTGGCGCCCCAGTCAAAGCTGAACGCCTTTCCAAAGGATATACCGTGTTTTGAAAACGAAGATGGCGAATGGAAGCCGGGCAAGTTCCTCCTGCATTTTGCGGGTGCATGGGCGCATGTCAAGGGCGAGGATCCCACAGGTCAGCTTATGAAGAAGTATGAAGGGAATATCATTTGGGGCGACTGGAAAGAGTTTTATTGAGGGTAACTTTTCCAAAGGAGTTCGGGTATGTTGGCGTTTGGGCATGTACACGATATCCATGGTTACTTTTCTCATGATAAACCTTCTAATCTCGCACTCGAAAATTTGTCGAGCTATAGCACAATGTTGCCCAGGTTCTCAAATTATGCGACATCATCACCCATGGTATTTAGCCTGTCTGTCTCATGCTGTTCACACTTTGAGAGCCTCGCACCCTCGCGTTACAAAAACCGCAGCAGGGTGGCACGTACACCAAAAGATCGCAAACACTTTTCTGTGCGAAATTCAGTTCCAACAAAAGATTGCTTCTTAACCGGTGTTTCGACGATACAGCTGCCGACAAGTCGCTCCACATGTCCTTGAGCCCTGTCTACTTTTGAGCACTTACCTGAACGACTGGCAAGTGTCTACAAAAGCACAGCAAACACAACTCCATCGTAAATGACGCTGGTTCCTTCTGCCACATATCGTTCTATCTGATGCTATTTTGAGTAAAGTATTTTGTAAGGGGTGTGTAGAAGTAAGAGGCTGTGGGGTAAGTATTATATAGTCCTTAGAAGACGCACAAGCTCCGTGCCGCCCTCGGCTCAAGGCTTCAAACATGGCGATCGCCTATGTGGTACTCAGTTCACTCTCTCCAGTCATAGAGTATGCCATGTCGTGTTACGATACTCGTAAGCAGAGATCATGGTAGGCTTGGAGATTGATGAACGGGTTTGAAGATGGTGATGCCAACATGACTTTCTCTAGAGTGACTTTGAGAACGAGGATCATGGATTGTTTTTCTTAACAACTCTACAAACAACATGCCAGTATCGTTGTAGCCTTGTGGTGATAATCGAAACCGGGGTAGGTAAGACTATGCGGGATTCAAGCCAGCAGATAGTCAATTTAGAATAGGGGATGCGGACTTGCATGTTTGGAATTGACCGAGGGAGCGAACGCATCAGTACTCGCACCTCATGTTTTGGGAACAAAGGCCAAGGGCCATGACCTCTCTCGTTTCGACTTTTGGTCGGTAAAATGATAGTGCGTGTTTGTGGTAACGAAGAACAATGCATGGAATTCGCATTTATATCGAAAGCCTTTGGCTTGGCGCAGTATTCATGACCTGATTCGTGGAACTTTCCCAATCGAGAGATCCTGCCGAAACATGGAATGAACCAAACTTTCTTTTGTGTGGTCTTTCTCCTCGTCTTGGCCAGACAGATGTGAGGTACATCTTTTGGTGCTTCATCGGAGTCATAAAAATTTTGGGTGTTGAATTTCATGTCGAACAGGAGGAACAGCAAACACATGGCTTGTTGACTAGTTTTTTTGGTTATTGCGAACCGCCTTGTGCAGTGTAAAGAAGGAAGTGTAAGGTCAATACGAGAAGTTTATATACATGACGAGCTAGTGATTTTCCGCAAAGCAGCATATAGCATAGCGGAGTGAGATCAGGGTCTCTTGGAGTCATCCCAGAACAGACTGATGATTTCCAAAACTGCTCCCGAGATTTTAATATGAGAGTCGCATGTGCGACCCTTGATCTCGTCCGAGGTTGTCTCAATCACTTGTTGATTTTGCTTGGACATCGGGTCTCACATAGCAGGAAAAGTCAATGGAATACCAGAAACAGGACTTTGGAAAGCATCGTTATGTGTGATCTGCAACCAACCAGTTGGAGCATCAGTCCCGAAAGATGATCACGGATAAGTTTTCGAAATCACCCTTCGAAGAAAATAATGTAAAGATCATCGTAAGTTATTCATGTATGTTGCTAGAGCTACGGAAGCTGCGGAATAACATGCCGATGTCATGCGAAGACCCCTCAAGCCAGCCTCCACTGCTTCCTGATCAAGTGACTGCGATAAGCTGTAGCTTTCGGTCCGCGCTTTCCTCGCACCTGCTCAAGAAAGGACAGTGCCCACCACAGCAAGCAACACTGGCATGGCGTTGTTCGAAGCCGGGATAACAAACGTGTTGCTGCCATCGTCCTTCTTGACATCGCTCCATTTTGTTGAATTCGACTCGCTGTTGTGGTACGAGCCACCAAGGTCGAGGCGGCAACCGAACAACGTGGCCGATGCGTTCGCGTCACGGCTCAGTGCCGTATCCACCTTGGAGGTGATACTCTTGTACGCGTTCGAATCCAGCGAGATTTCGATACGGACGTTGTAGCCTACAACGATCTTGCTGACCTGCACCATCGGATCCCAGAGTTGCTTAGAGGCGGATTTGTACAAGTTGGGATAGGTCTTCTTGATATTTCCGGGGTTCCTTTGGACAATTGGTTAGCTACGACACTCGATCATGATGCGAAAACAAGACTGACCAGGTGCTCGATGGGTTGACCGCAAAGGAGCTGATGCCATCGGCAACGATCTTGACAGAGAGGCCGCTGGACGACTCATCGACTTTGACATCATCGTACTGCTTCGTGTGCGATTCGTTGTACTCAACCCTGAAGAAGGGCCAGAATCCGCCTGACGCATCGATTTTGCTCTCGTCGAAGCCAACAGAGTGCCAATCGTAGTTCGAAGTGTCGGAGGCGTTGATGACAATGGAAGCCTTCTCGTGCTTGTTATCCCTATCAACGGTCTGATCGATCCAGGCCTTGACTTGCTTCGCGTAGCCCGCATCAATATCGTACTTGGGACGATACTCATCTGCGACCGTGTTGTCGGCAGCCTCGGGTAGAGCGGCATTGACTATCATCGTGTACCTATTTCTATCGTCAGTAGGAAGCATCGTTCTCGTTGACAGAATGCGCATACGCTGAAGATTGTTGTGCTAAAGCCAGCTGGAGATCCCTCTTCATCTTCTCAAGCGTCATGTAATTAGACCTGTAGATCTGGTTCATCACGTTGTTATAAGCCGAGGACGCAGCATTCTGGTCATTCTCAGCGGCCGCATACATGGGATAGTTTTGGATAATCCACTGGTACAAAGGAGTACCGGGATAATCGAAAGAATCCTGCCAAGCAGCTTTGGCTTTCTTCGCTATTGCCTGGAAGTTTTGGGACGTTTCGCTCAGCCTCTTGTAAGCCTCGTCCCTGATTTGAACAAGGCCTGCCGAAGCATCAGTGTCCTAGGTGAAGGTCTTAGCCTAATCCTCCTTGCGACTCTCTTATCGAGACTACTTACGAGCTGGACCGCTGTGAGATAGTTCAGGCACCTCTGGGCGTAGCCATCATTGGAAGGAGTGAAAGAAGGGTTGTCAACCTCTAGCAAAGGGTCGCTAGCTCGGAAGACACCGAAGTTGGTCTGCGACTGCTTAATGGGTCCTGAAGCCAGAACTGCTTGGGAGTTGATTGGGGGGATGAAGATCTTGTTCTGCGATCCAAAGTCGGACTGCTGAAAGTAGTCATTCTTGATCTTGTTGGCATATACCTTTCAGAGTTCAGCTTCGGTCAGGGGCATATTGGCGAAAGTTGGAGGGTGGCTTGGGGAATCTGGTCAGGCTTTGGAGATCTTGGTTGCTAGAGAAGATGTGCTGGTTGCTGGTGTGTCTGACCTGGCGGGGAATGTCAGACTACTTATGCAGCTCGAGAACACGGAGCTGCCATAAATCTGACGGGTGCATTACAGTACGCCCAATGGAGCTGGAGATTGTTCAAATCACATCACTAGCCTGGACTGTTCCGTGATGCAGAGCCCGTACCGATTTGCGTGCCGCTACTCACAGCATATGGTGAAGTCTGCCTGCTGATACGTTGCGGTGACTATGGCGCTATCCTACCGCGAGCTTCATGCAGAGGCCAATATGACGGGGGAAGGCGAAGGGCTGATTTGATTGCGTGTCTATCTGCACGGCGTTCGTCATCGTTGACGGAACTGAGTGCTAGCAATCCTGTAGGCTGAGCTGAGGAGTCCTTAGTGTGCACAAGATTGTCCAGTGTCCTGTGTCCAGTGTCTATAAGCGAAACTTAGGAGCAAGATATTGTGTCTTGACCGTTGCCACCTCGCGCGGACTTGAACATGCCGGTGTATTTGGGGATGTTCTCTCTCCGTGGTTCTGCATGTCAAGCACTGCACAATACGCATATCAAAGGCCGTGTATCATTGATGAGATACGGATCGTTCGGGCTCTGAGAACACAGCGGTACCTGCTGATGCACGCAGCTCACCTCAAGTTTCGAGTGTAGCCGAAGCTTCATGCCTAATCGACTGTATTCTGCCGATCGAGCATACTCTCTCATTCACTGAGATTGCTATCATTACTGGTTGATTGTGCAATACAAAGGTGCGTGGTTTTACAAGATCAACCTAGTGTTACATCACATCTTTTTCGTATTCATTTGTGGCAAGCTCAACTTTTGTCTCATGCACGCGGATGTAGGTGCGTCGCTGCGCGAAGGATCCAAGGTTTACAAAATGGCCAATCTTTGGCCACACTCGCCGTTCAGTCCATCACGCAGAATGCGATATTCATGCCAGCAACAGAATTCAGGGCTTCGATAGGCAAGCCAGGGTGTGGGATAATTCGATGGTAGGGCCGATGTGGGTCTGCGGCTGAGGACCGGTCCGGTCCTTATGCCAGTCGTTGCTCCTCTTGGTGATTGTGGCTGTTGTGCGTATAGCTGAGCGTACCATACTAAGAGTCGCCAACGCCGCGCTAGACTCGCCATCACCACGCTAGTCATACTACGCCATGGAGATCATGAGCGTGAACACAGTGCATATGCATGGACATATGCAATGCAGCAATACGACCTTGTTCACGGCCCGGTGCGTGGTGCCCCGGTGATCATTTACTGTGTTGCAAAACTTTATCAAGATGCAGGCAACGCTGAAAGAAGAGAAAGATCAGCTGGCTGAAGAGTTCTGGACTCATGAGTCGACCACGTCTTCTCAAGTCGAACCCTTCCAATCCGATTGCACCAGGGCGCTGTCAATCTCCTGAGGCATGGTCTTTTCGCATTCGAGTTTCTTTCTATCCTGACATACCCGTTGACACATCTCACGCTAGACAGCGTGCTCATGAGCAATGGATGTCAAAGCAGCTCAAGACCTCGCCCAGCGACTCGGACTAGTTGAGAAGCTATCGCTCGCGGGTCCAGCACGTTGGAAGTGGTCAGCTCTGGACCATGAAGATGACGACGAACCGAAGCTTGCACCGATCTTGCTTGAGCCTGAAGCTCCCGCCCCGAAGCTCACATCACCTAATCAAGAGCCTGCCTCTGCTGCGAATCATCCTCCGACTGCCCCGTCCATACTTGTGAAAGCATATGCCATCGCGTTGCGAGCATTTCTGACAACAGAGACAAATCTAAGTAACCCGGATCAGGCTATCTTTGTAGCAACGCTGCAAGAAAAAGGCGTCCCACTCGCCTGTGCTCCAGAATATGCCAATGAGGCGTTGTACTGGAAGTCGGATCCGATACAGGATGGACGTACTCTGGCTTTCTCGGCCACGGGAGCGGAACCATCGTTTTTTAATTTCTTGAGGGAGTATGTGTGTCGCCGTCACTTTTGACAAGATGATGCTAACACACCTGGTAGCTACGTTGCCTCTGTAACGGATGTGAGTATTGTCAGACCGTCCAAGATCAGAACACTGATAGCTCGTAGCTTCAAAACCAGGATACTACCCTGACGTCGGATCAGAAGAAATACATCGATGCTCGTCGAGACGCTGACGATGCGTATCACAGTTTGTGGCAATCATTCCAAGATAAGCTTGCAAAAGACCCTTCGTATCACTGGCAAACGCACTATGAGCATTTCGGCATGGAATACCAGGCGAGATGTGCCATACGTGATCTCGCAGGTAGCGTACTAAAGCCAACAGACTGGGTAAAGACGATGCAGGGTTTCGATGCCGCTCAAGCCCGGCGAGATGAACATCAAGGGTGAGTTGACGAGTCTCCAGTAGCCAGCCAATACCTGCTAACGGCAAACAGTAATACGATGCGTTGCAGCCTTGATTCCTTCCGTCTCGACGAAAAAAGTCGCTACGAAGTCAACGAGGCCTCAGTGCGCAATCGCCCCCTCCACGTTCTGCCCAATTTTCAATCTGCTGCTTTACCTTGGCGTCTCCCGTTCAAGGAGGAAATCGCCAACCCGCAAAAAGTGGAACTCGATCTCAAGCGCGCGCTCTTGTCCACCTGGTCAAGTCTTGGGTTTCCCCAATTCGACGACTCTCCAGCTGTTGCAACGCCCGAGGAAATCGAATCTTTCGTTGACCAGAGCGGGTGCCATATCTGGCTTACCTATACGCATATAGTACCTTTCCGTGTAGCAAGGGGGCTGTGGGATATCCCAGATTTCCGGGACGTGCTTAAGCAGCTCCGGGCGGACGTAGACCCTAGGTTCAAGAAAAAGGTTCATAAGACGGTGACGTTATTGCTAGGGTACGGAGTGCAGATTCGGATGCAGTTCGATGCCAGTGCTGTTGGATTGAGTGAGGATGGGATAAAGCTAGCGCCAGGCTTAGTTGAGGGTATGACGATGGCAACTGTGTCGGCGACGGAAAAGAGAACGCCCGTGCCAGAGAATGATGCGTATCCGGTCTTGTTGGCTGTGCTAACGCAGAAATGTTGAGGCAAGTACCAGTAGCAACCTTAGCAGAGTATTCGGAACTCTTGGTGCAGTAGGCTTAGCTACCTTCGGTTCCATCCCGACCTACAAGATCCTTACCATCTGCCACACTGGCGACAACATCTGCGAAGGCGGCACGAGCATTACTGCGGCGCATTTGAACTACCAGAATGATGTGGCGACTGCGGGCGCTTTTATCGCTGGCAAGGTCTAGTGGTCGGGAGTGACTGAGAGGATCTCATTCTAGTTCGACAGTGAGGTTGGAGCAATTCATTGATGCAACTGATTTCTACTCATTCATTTCTACGTTATCAACTCCCTGAATCCCCAAAAAAAAACATCGATGGAGACACGATTAGGTATAATGTCCAAGCGTATTTTTTGCAGATGGTACGTAGGCACCCTGCGCTTTGCGCCTAGCTTCCAGCTCCGCGGCTTCAACGCTGCGTTTGAGTTCCCGTAACATGATCTCGGTTGTAATAGCCATTCCGTTGATAGCATCGATCATCCTCTTCATAGATGGCGTGGCGAGAACATCGTTGGACCTCTTATATATGATGTTGTGCTGCACCTCCGCCCAAGCTTGTGTGACAACGGTTCCGACTTGAATCTCCACCCTAGGCGCATTCAAGCCTATAATCGGTGAATAGTTCTCGCCCCATTCGACGACCTGTTGCCATGATTTGTATCCGTAGTGCTGCCAATCTTCTTCGTTTCTATTGCTGTCCTGGGAGCGCCAAGGGCCTTGATTATGTTTGTGGCTGTCTTCATTTCGACCTGAGACAGTATCGCGTCCGCCTGTGACAGTACCAAAAGTGTGGCGAACGATGAAGCGATCGTTGATAAGTTTCACAACTGTAGGCACGTCGTCGGGAAAGAACAGTCCGATGCGGACACCAGCAAGATCTCCCATCTCAGAGTAATGGTAGATATTGTGTCCTTTCCCCAACCAAGCCCTGAAGTCTGGGTCTCGCGCCAGGTCTTCCATCTTCTTTTTCAACGACTCATACTGCTTCGTCCTGCATGTCACCACCGCCTTAATGCCATTTTTCTTGAGCAAGGACTCGCAGTCTTGCTTTGTGCAATCAGCAAATCTTACCCATCGCTCGTATTCAACAGGGTCCTTGTATTTGACAAGAAAGGCCACGATAGGATCGGCATTGCTGTCCGGCGGGATAGTCCTACCTACCGGGTAGGGGATTCCAGAATCGCTGAACTCTTGATGACTGCTCCCCGTAAGGAGACCTTTCTTCTTTGAAAATCTGTCAGGAAGAAAAGACATGGCTGTGCTCCGTATAAGATAGACGAGTGGGAAAAACTAGAAGTGTTCCGGAATATAGAGCTGTCTTCGGGAGGTGCGCTGTCCTTTTGTATACCTTTCGATAGCCGATCGGCGACGAAATTGATATCAAAATTTGTGTCCAGCGCTTATACAAGCCTTTATAAGGGCTGTGTATGATTAGGCGTTGGTGGCTGCCACGCTTGGGTGAGACATTCGAGGTGCTGCTGGCCAGTCGAAACAAGATTGTGCACGTGCCCGACTTGATATCGGCGATTGAAAGCAAGCTTTAAGTATTTGACGAACCACATCGTGCGGCAGTACTCCAATGCAGCAAGTGGTATATCGATCAGGCTGCCTTGGACCCCAATGATCTAGGCAGTCACGTCACGCGGCTGAGAAGGCTATGTCCTTCTGGATCCGATAAACTCCCTTCGGCAATGCAAGTGGCTGCAATCAGCACACCACATCAGACTTCGACAAGGTTGAATGCGGCTAAGAATATTGGTAACCAGGCTGAAACTTGGCGCAAGCTCGATGTTTCCCTACTCCAGCAAATTCCGGGGTTCTCAAGACAAGACAACGCGGAACGGCCTCCTAGCGAATTCGCTTGCCTGGTTCAGGATTCAACGTTGATCAATCTCAAGAATCGCTGGCGAAATTCTACAGACGGATCATGGCTGATTCCGGCTTCCAGTACCAGCCGTTGCAGGAGGGTGAAACGACAAGGTTGCTAACACTGCTCCCCGGAGAGCGACTCGATGCTTTGAGAGGAACACTTGAAGTCGTTTCTATCGACTGTACAGGGGATTATGAGGCACTTTCATACGTCTGGGCAGACCCAGGGCCACCGCATGTCGCTTACGAGATTCTTATCTGTGAGGGTGAGAAGGATGTTAAGCTGTTGACACTGAGAGGAGGATCCATTTTTGCGGCTCTGCGCCAACTGCGTCTTCCAGATAAACCACGTCGCATCTGGGCTGATCAGTGCTGCATCAATCAGGACGATCTGAAAGAGAGAAGCCAACAAGTTCATCTAATGAACAAGCTCTATCGTAACGCAACTCGAGTGGTGGTATGGCTCGGCATGGATACCGCGAACGAAGCAGCCGACGCTTTCAGCCTTATCCATGAGCTTGACGAGGCTCTACAACGTCGTGAAGAGCAAGTGCATGTTGAGAAAGAAGCGGTCAAACGACTGGAACAGCATCTCCAAGAGAATCGACTAACTCTCCAAGCCTTGACTGATCGCTCATGGGTAAGTGGTATATGGTGTTCGAAAATCCTGGGAAGATTTGGCTAAGAATACCACTAGTTCAAGCGCGGTTGGATCGTACAAGAGATTGGCACCGAGACACCAGCGACGATGATGTGGGGCGACGCCATGATCGATTGGAAACTGCTGGCGGTCGTGTGCGAGAGACTTAAGAGCTACCATGAACTTCGCAGCTCCTCAGGTATTCGAACTTCCGACATATCGTTTTTGTATCGAAGGTTCATCGAGCCCGATGAGAGCACTCACCACGCAAATCGTTTCAACTTGGTCTATGAGCTCCAGCGATCTCGTCATCTCCAGTTCACCGATCCCAAAGACCGCGTCTTCGCTTTCCTCGGTCACTTTTCTGTCCTCTCGCACCATTCTCTCGGCTGCGGACCCGTCACTCTCAATGTTGACTACACCAAAAATGTAAAGCAGACGTATACGAATGTTGCAGTACAGCTTTTGCGAGCAAACTCAAGCACAGCCTGCATTCTCTTAGCAGCCGTGCAGCACCCTCGTCGCAGCCTTCCAAGCGCCTGCACAACTGAAGCCGAAGCGGAGCTGTTTTGGGATTCGTGGCTTCGAGAAGAGAAAACACTGCCATCCTGGGTGCCCGACTGGACCTGGTCAGAGGGTATCATACTCGCCGAACCTATATGCCCGCACTATGCGCATGGAAGCTCCATCGCACAGCTCGAAGTCTTGACACAGGCCGACGTTAAGCCAGAGCTTCGAATTGGTGGTGTGGAGATCGACACCATCGTTGGATGCTCGCAGCCGTTGCTTGGGAACGACTTCTACAGGAAGAAGGCACCTGACGGACCTCCCGCCATAGTAGAACGGCTCTGGCACGAGCTGTGTGGAGAGCAATGCTTTAATCTAGCTCAGGCATACGTGAACGGCCAGTCGGCATTCTTCGCGCTCATGCAAACACTAAGCAATGGTTGCGTTCAAGCTGCAGGACACGACTGCACACTCTATCATGAGATACCCGAGACCTTGTGGTTGCAGAAAGCAGCTCGTTATATCGTAGAGACTTTGAGAAAGTGCGAAATCGGCGAAGACGTAGTGGAAGCAGCAAAAGCGGTGGGTGCCGAGCAAGATCGCGAGAAATGGAGTCGTTGGGCGAGCTCTGCCTCAGATGGTCGAGTCTTTGCAAGGACGGACAAAGGTTACTACGTACTTGGACCTTCAGCCCTGGAACCAGGAGACGTAGTTTGTGTGCTCTTCGGGAGTAAAGTGCCGTTCTGTCTCAGACCCATGGGCAGTCGTCGTCTACTCGTTGGCGAGTGCTATGTTCACGGATTGATGAAGGGTGAAGCGAAAGATATGCTTGATCGAGGAACACTCGATTCTCGAGTGTTCCGCATCGCTTAAGCTCTGTGCATACTGAACTTGGTAGCGCAGTGCCAAATCTTATGCTGTACCTCTTTGCGCGTGATAGAAAGCTGAGAGTACGGTGCGCTCAACTTCTCCTCTCGTGAAGTGCAGATCAACATTGCCAGATTTTCCCGCCCGGACTTCATCCTCGGTTGCCCATACAAAATTCTGGTGTTCGTTGGGGTCCAGCTTCACCATCAACTTTGTCCCTTCTTCACCCAAGACGTGTACAGCGAAGTTGAATTGACATACTATGCCCCCATTGCTGAGAGTGAAGAAATGCGGATCTCCAACGGGGCCTCCAACTCGAACTGCTTGGAGGCCAGCCTCCTCCCGTAGCTCGCGCGCAGCAGCATACACTATGCTTGAGTCCTCATCGTCGCAAGCGCCACCTGGAGGTTCCCATTTATTGGGATCCGAGTCGCTGGCTGCACGCTGAAGGAGCAGAATGCGGGGTGCTGGGTCACTGTTGTCTAAGACCAGCGCACTCGTGGCAATGTATGCAAATGAGGCTTCTGGTCGGGACTCCAGATATGCCCGTTTTGAGACCGCGAATTCAGTGGCAGAGGGTTCGATCTCAAATACATCTGTTGGCGGCGCTGTCATCGTATATTATAGAGGGAAGAGCGTCGATGTCGAGCATGAGCAGCCAGCGACCCCGCACTTGAAGCGAGGCGGGCGGGCAAGGGCCATCCAGCCACCGAGAACGCGTTCTCTTCACAAGCGCGCTGCACCGCGAAGATGTGTTGTCTAGGTCCAGTACCCGTAGTCCAAGAAGCCAATCATCACACTCAATTAACTCACGCTTCTGAGTAAGACGCGACAGAATGATGTTACGTCTCGGGTTGCATTAAAGCCACACTGTCTCAAGCCACCGCAGTTCATGTTGTGCAACGAGCGTTTTGGAATCCGAGCCAGAAAGCTTCAAAAATCAAGCTATGTCTAACCGTATTGTACCAAGCGGACTTTGAGGTAATAGAGTGATATTGGCCGTCTCTTGGCCTCGAATCAGAGAGGCAAACATCCATGTTTCCTTTTCTAGTTTTAGAAGAAGCATAGCATCGTTGGTTTTGGTTTTCGGCAAAACGCACTCTTCGTGATAGATAAGAAGTGCAGCAGGAATCAAACTGCCAAAGAGCGGGCTTTGAATTCATAACAACCGGTGTTAAGAGTGGACATATGAGTGTGGCGGTGGTGGATTCAGGATCGAAGAGCTCGCAAGGTCATGGACAGAATTCGAAGCCCATTTGGTATCGCAAGACCACAGCCAGCGATGACTGATACTCGGAACCGGCGTGCTAGGAATAAAGATGTAGACTTTTCAGAACAGGACCACATGCACCTGCTATCTGAGCGTTTTCGAAAAACAGAAGGTAGCCAACGTGAGTAGAGAGTAAAGAAGAAGATTCCGTGTTTTGTATCGAGGATTTCGACGTCAACACCCAGCATGTGGTAGGTGTTTTAGCCTTTTGATGTTGACTTTCAAAGGTCCGATAGCTCTTGAAAGCCGTATGACTCGGCGGAGTAGCCGTGGAGACATGTACACGCGGCGAGACTGTTTTGGTGGAACAGTTTGGAAGAAGACACCGATATGCGCTAGACATATTTCTTTTTTGGCGCAGAGAAGAGCGCACCATGCCATGTTGTCGTTTTTTTTTTTTGGATGACCGGCGAGTGAGCCGCGGAGGATATTATGGAGGGAGGAGAGCTGTCGTGGATGATGTTTATATATCGTCGGGAAACGAAACATCGCTTTGTCACTGAAATCTTTTTGGCGAACCGCGAGAAATGTGGGAGTAGCGATCTTCTGCCGGACACATAAGAACACCGTACTCTAATGTTCGGGAAATGTCAAACATGAACTTAATGTGAGGGGTTTTCGTGGACTCTGGCAAACAACACATACGGCAGCATGTTCAGGATTTTGAGTGAAGCCACGGTATAAAGTTATGAGTAGGAGAAAGCAGGAGAAAGCAAGCAAGCAAAGATTCATATATCATACAGCAGGGCGGGATGACTAAACACACATAGTGCTATTGGTCGAACCGATATTTCTACTATTGATGATGGATACCACAGCGCAATCAATAACACCACTGACCGCTCTACAACATCACCCCACTTCCTCACGCCCCTTCTCAAACACCCGCCAATAGCTCTGCCGCTTTATCAATAGCCTCCGTCAGCCAGACATTCCACTCCGAACACAACGTCAAGTTCCGATCTTGAAGCGCCTCCATGCTCGCCGGAAGAGTTTGTGCCTTATACCCTATTTCTTATCAGCCACTTTACACAACATTTGTTCAACCCAACTTACCATCATCGCGATTCGGCGCATACAAGCCGTTCTTGTAGAACTGTCGACCAGGTAGACCCTCTTGTCTAACAAACAGCCTCTGCACATCCTTCATAACGCGGTTCGCTTTCTGCACCCTCGCCGCGTCGTCGAGGAACGACCGCTCCCTGGTTCGGTCTGTAAAATCGGTGGCGACCTGACGTAACCTCCTTCCCGCAGATGCAAGATCGCCCATCTTGATTTGTCGCTGTACAGCCCCGCTATCCGGCATGCCCATTGTCTCTCCGACCAGCTCCCGGATCCAATAGTTGATGTTGCGCGCATACGTATCCATATCGAACGGTATGAGAGCATCGTCCGCCAAGTGGTATGCTAGTAATGCAATGAACCGCCCTACAGTCGTATGGATCCCGAAATCGGGATCAACCATGCGCTTCATCCAATGATACGAGTCGTAGTTGCTGTGGTAATGATAGACTGGCGATTCGCGACTCGCATCCATACCTAATCCAACAGTGTCTTTGTCAGCACCCATCTCACAATCACTTGGTAGACCAAAATCACCTACCAAAGTCCAGAGCTCCGATACCCAACTGCAGAAACGCCGTGTAATCACTTCCGCTCCCAAGATCCGTAAAACCATTGTCCTCAGGCCGGAACATGTACAACTCATGCCAAGCATCGTACAAAGTCTTGTTACCGTATTCAACTTTCTTCATGATGTCCTGCGCGAGGGTTCGTAATTCGGGGGTAGCACCTGCGCCGGGAAGTGGACCTGCGACGCCGATATCAACGTTCAGGTAGATTAATGCGGTGGCGGACAGCCAGGGAGCGTATTCTTCGACCCACTCCGTTGACCCGATTAGTGCGTATTCTTCCGCATCCCAAGAGGCGAAGATGCTGTGAGATACAAAGTACGTATTAGCTTGAACCTCCCGTTGTTCGAAAGAATGGGGAGCGGTGAACGTACATGTTCCGCCGTGGCTTCCAACCTGATTGTAATAAGTTGCCAAAAGCCTTTGTGAGTTCGATCAAGATGGCGGAGCCAGAATTGGGATCCGCGGCTCCGCCGACAATCCAGGCGTCGCGGTGGTTGCCGATGATGATTGTTTCGTCAGGATTCGTGCCATTGATTGTGCCGATCACGTTCCAGATTGGTGAAATCTTTTCTTCCATGAAGTTCGTAAGGGAAACGGTTATTTCCGGTGCCGGACCGGTGCTGTATGTTGCGTTCAGGCCACCGATCCATCCGTCTCGATTGATTAAGTCTCCTGATTTACCGTGGCCGTCCAGAGCTTTTAGGAGTGGCAACGCATCGCGGTGGGATATGGGCAGAGACGGGATTCTAGGTAGGTTTGGGGGCCTGCTAACATGCTCGACGTCAGGTTTCGATGGGTATTCGGGTGTTGTTGGATCACCGGGGTATTGGTTGATGTACGCGACGGATCCTCGCTGTATGGAGGACGGTTGACGCGCTGAACCATCTGCAAGAAGTCAGACATATGTTTCTGCTATTCGTCATGTTAGGAGTAGTCATACGAGGATATGCAACCTGACCTTTGGCCTCCTGTGGTCCGTCGTCACCGGGGTCACTGAACATGATCACTCCAACCATGCCATGGGCGTCGGCATTGAGAACCTTCACACCACGGAAAGGACCTCCGTACTTCGCTAGAGCGATCTTTCCTTTCAGATCGATATTCAATGCTGTGAGTGCGGCGAAGTCGTCTTTGTGGCCACGGCTGTTGTACATTAGCTGTCATCCGCAGAACTGATACACAAGCCACTCACCCAACATAAACATACTCTGCTTCCACTTTTCCCGAAGCAGAGTATCCATGGAATGCTGGTAACGCTTGAGAAGAGCTTGACGTGTCGTCTTCCGGTAAAGCGTCCTCGTACATCTGGGCCTCATGCAACGTGCGATTTCTCGATCTTAGGACCAGTTTCTGCTCTTTCGGATAGCTCAGAAAAACTTCATACTCGACCAGTGAACCGGATACTCCATTCTTGGTCCACTCCTTTGCAGTGGCTTCTGCCATGGATCTGTTGCGTCCAGCGACATGATCGCCATGGGTATAATAAGAGGACCAATCGTCTATGGAGGATGCTGAGAAGGACTCATGTAGGATATCCTCATTCTTGTTCCGTACCGGAGGGAAAGGAACTGCTTAACGAAGCACCAGAGGATGTTGATGTGATAGCCGACCGGTTTCGAGGCTGCGGAGTTCTCGCTGGCATGCTGTTACCAGATGCACTAAGCTCAGCGCGATCAGCAGGAATGATACCATGGTTGAGCGATATCCGATGTAGGTGCAGTCGTGCTCGAAGTTGGCATATACGCAGCAAGTAAGCGCAAGGTATAAGAGCAGGGCACGTGCACCTGCCCGCTTCCAGTGAAAGGGTAGGAGCGAATGCCCACCGTCGGTTCCCCTCTCAATCGTGCGTGCCTCATATATTATCAGGTCATTTTATTCTTCTGAACAATATACAGGGATGTGCAAATAGCCGAAAGATGGTCGGTACGCATACTCAAAATACATACATCAATAATCCAAAAACTAACAAAGACCGATACAGGAGCTTATGTCCATCTCATGAAGCCCCCAGAAACCGATGGAAGCTAACATAGACGTTTGCATCTACCGTATCTTGCACCCGAAAACTCACAGAGATGATCGTATTCGGTACGTCATTCCGGACGGTTAAGGTCAACCTCATCGCATGAGCACGCAAAATGTGACGGAACAGCAAATTGAGGCGACGACATTTGATCAGTAATTGAGTGTTTCACGCGTGGAGCAGTGATGTAGTAGTCTGAGTGCTTGTTCAATAGAGCACGGAAGTCAATTGGTATACGTCTTACTCGAAAGTGCACCTACTGTGAGCTCACCGTCCACCACTAGAGCTCATTATGACCAGGTATTTCCGGATCTGGCTTCTCACTAGCAACCAGGAGGGAGTCGGCTAGCTTCTCCTTTTTACCTTCACCCATGCGGATAGCATCGACCCATTGTTCGACTGCGTCAGCTCCGAAAGAGCTGCCGGAGTACTTCTTGTACCATGCGCGCTTACCGTTGGTGGCAATGAGGTGGACCTCATCTGCACTTCCCAGGCCGAGTTCTGTGGTCAGGGATGCAGCAAGTGGATTTGTCGAGGACACAGCTACAAAGGGAAAGAGATGGCTGCCAGAAGCATCGTACTTCCTGTGAATTGATGCAAGGGATGCAATGGCGGTGGTTGCAGCGTCGGAAGACTCGTCCTTGGGAAGCAGTGCCAGGATACAGGTCTTGCTCTGCTCGGTCAAGCACATTGATTGAAGCTCGGCAGCTTCTGTAACCAGAGGTATTGTCTGCTTGGCCTCTTCGACTGGGATTTCGATTGGGTTGGGTGTATCACCATCCTTGACATTCGGATCAGGCGACTCAGTGGGCACAACCGGCTCCTCGACAGTCTCATCTGTGGCTGAGGCGGCGGCTGAAGATGAATCTGCGGACTTGTGTGAAGCTGAGGCCTTTGCAAACTTGCTGGAGGACTTGGACTCTTTCTTGGTGTCCTTCTTAGCTTTGGACTTCTTCTCCTTGGCAGGTGGGCAATCGGGGTTAGGTGGGGCGACCTGAGAGAGGAATTCAACCATTGCTGCTTTGTCAGCCTTGCCTTGGTGCTTGATGGGTGTGTCGGAACCCGCGGGAATCAAGACCAAGCTTGGGAAGTCGGTGATTCCATATTTTTCCACTGCCGCCTTTTCCGACTTTTTGATTTGCGCAACCGAAACGACTCCAGCGAAGTCAATCGCTAGAGCGCGCAGTGTGGCGCTGACGATGCCCTTCTCACTGAACAGAATGGCCTTGGCAGTGTCCTTGTTTTCTTGTAGCCATTCGTCGAGATTCTTGTCGTTTACCCTCTTCACGATATTGGGGACCTTGTCCTTGACAGCGTCCACGATTCCCTTGGCCGAACGAGGTCCTTGGTAGTCCTCCACCGTAGGCTTGCCGGGCTTCTTGCCGGGTCGAACAATCTTGAGAGTGGGGAAGCCCTGAACGCCCATCTTCCCGCAGAAGGGTTTGTTCATCTCTTCATCGCAGTTGACGGCGGCGACTTTGGCGATGCCGGCGAGGGATTTGGCGGCCGTCTCGTACGCGGGCTTGAGGTTCTTGCAGTGGCCGCACCATGGCGCGTAGAATCTGAGAGGTGTGAGGAGAGGCGATGATGACAAACGAGGACGGCTTACTCGACAATAGACGTGTAGTTGGACTTCGCAATTACTCTGTCATAGTCCATGCCAGTGATCTGAACGACGGCGCTGTTCTTGGAGTACATGCTCTCGGCGTGGGCATTGAGGGCCAGCGCGGCCGTAGCGGCAAACAGCGTGGTTGCGCGGACCATGGTTGCTATGTGTTGTGGGTGAAGTGGAGAATAAGCAGAGGTGCAGCCGCTGTAGTGGATATAGCCTTACATGGCGTAGTTGCCAGGTTGGCCTTTTCACTCACTTGTAACAGCTTGCCATAAGTTACATGGCCAAAGCTGAGATGCGGGGAGACAGGGATCAGTCCGGACTAGCGCCTATGACCGCATGCCCGCTGTAGCTGCCTGCACCTTACTGCGTCTATCCACAGACTAAACACCACATGCCATACGCGTCTTAGCACACACACAAAATACCACAGCAATGGCCGACACAGTACCGGCAAAGCTCAGGAGCTTGCAGCTCGCGTCCTTTGCGAAGCGCGCCGCTCAGCTTGAGAAGTTCAAGCCCATCATCACGTATTGGTGTGAGTACCCTCGCGCCTGCCAATACAAGAGACGTATACTCAATCTGCGCAGTGCGCTTCTACATAGTTCAACGAATCATTGCCGGTGGACTGCACTCGGCTGATCAGGAATGTACCGCCTACACGACCGATCTCATGGAGAAGCTGGAGCAAGCAAAGGCCGAGAACCCGAACGAGGATGCTTTGTTGGATGACACGGTTGCGAGCGCATACTGTGAACAGTTTGCTCTACAGACTCTCGCCAAAGCAGAGAGGGAGATGGCCGAGAACAGGGTCAATGGGTGCGTACCAAACACGTAGTTCCATTGCTGACCCTCACTTCTAACACCATTTGCAGGCAGACCGCTGATACCCTCCTCGCGGCATCGACCTTCCTCGAGGTCATGTCGGTATGGAAGAATAACGACCCCGAGATCACTTCCAAGACCAAGTTCGCCAAATACCATGCGCTGCGCATCGTCAAGGCCATCAAGGCCAACGAAGACCCGAACGCGACGAATCCCAGACAAGAAGCACCACAACAGGCCATGTCGCCGTCTGCGCTAGATCCAAATGATCCAGAAGTACGGAGCATAAACCAGGGCGCGCCACCAGAGAACCCATACCAACCATACGTCGAGACGGTGCCCAATACTACTCAGCCATCGCCCAGTCTGTCTGCGCGCCAAGTGTCGCCGCCAGCTCCCAATCTCCCTTCCGCGCCCACGGGTTACAACCAATCATCGCACAACGATGTCTCGCCCATGTCACAATCAGCAACCTCAAGGCAGGGCTCCGTCGTCTCAATCGGCGGCGGATACTTTCCAAAGACCGACCCTCCTACCTTCACATCAGAGACAACTGCGCCCGGGCTACCTACCGCGCCCATGGACGTCGACCCTATGACATCTTCCTTACCAAACAGCCCTGCACCACAAGTTCCAGAAGCGGCAGACCCTGCAAGCTTCTACCAGAACCCTACGTCTCCTCCACCCCAAGCCCCCGAGCAGCCACCTCAAAACCCATACCAATCACCTCCACCACCCCAAGTGCCTCAGAAGCCACAGAGACTGTCCTCAAGCTTCACAGTCACTCCACAACAATCTCAGAACGTTTTTACATCGCCCGTGGTGTCCCAGCAACAGCACCAACAACAAAACGTTTCCTCGCAGCCCCTTCAGCAACAATACTCGTCGACATCTCACCAGAATCCGTACGCCCAAGCACCAGGACCTCCTCCACAGCAGCAGCTGTCATCGCAGGGTCCGTTCAGGGACGATGAAGATTCCATCATGGCAGCCACAAAGCATGCGAAGTGGGCTATTTCAGCGTTGAATTTTGAAGACTCCACAACGGCTGTCAAGGAGTTGAGGGCAGCACTACAGGCTTTGGGTGCGGCTTGAGTTGTGGGAGGGGTCGCATAACCCCAGGAGCAACTTCTTGGTTCGAGGTAGGATGATTCCATTGCAGCTCCTTGTTCTCAACCTCATTACGCCACGTGTCTGTAGGTGCCCAGCTACTACTTTAGGCCTCCTGAGGTGACGCCGAAAGTGTTGTATTGTGACTGGATGTCGTGTTGGAAGTGTTGTTGTTTGTGAGTGTAGAGAGAGCAACAGATACGACTTCTCTTATACAATGTTCGCTGTATACCCATGCTTTGTACATAGATGCGCAAAAGACGCATTATTCGTCAATATAAGTCTCTTCAGTTGGCTACAATGGTGTGAACAATGCAGTCTCCTGCATACCCATGGTGATGTATCCAGTAACACCATTGAGCAGTCAGGCTGTCATACCCAAACTGGCCAATTCCGCCGCCTTGCCCTGTATTGCACCTTTCTTATTGGCCAGTTTCTCTCAAGGACAATTATCTCTCGCGTGAAGTTAGAGTCCTGCATACATGATAATACGCCTTTTGGGACTTTGAGAAAAGAAAAGGGATAAGAATGATGGAGAGAATATGATGACGAGGACTGGAAGAAAGCCCATTTGATGGTGAGTGCTACTGAACGCGGGATTGGAGTACGAGATGAGAATTATAGTAAAGAGTCTCAGCTTCTCAACCTCGCTGACCTAGGCCCCAAGGATAGATAAGAACACCGATGTTGAGAATTGTTCTTGGTACTTTTGGAACGTACAGATTGGTGTGCCGGCGCTGAGAACTGGTCTTACTCCTTCTAGGCGTATACCGAAGTGAGAATACCAGGGTTGTCTCAGTTCTAATCTACTGCGAAGATGGAAACCATGTTGATCCCAGGGTCCATGGAACTTTCCTCAGGGGCAGAATCATGGCAAAGTCTCGACGCCGATACTGCGGTTGAATGGCGAGAGTCGCTCTGCCGGACGACTGCCGTAGTACTGCATGCTCCGGAATATTTTGTTCAGCACGCCGGACATATACCGACGTGTGTTTGTTAGGCCGGGAGTAACATCCTGCGATAGACACAACTCGGTCTCCAAACTCTCCCTGGGCCTACCAAATCTTGGCTGCGGGGCACCTTCTCTGAATATACGGTCTGGTCTTTGTTTTCTCACTCAGCGGGCCGAGGCCTGACGATAATATTGGTGGGCGCACTTTTTCATTCAGTATCGATAAGCGCCGCGTTGGGTTGGTTAACCGAGTTTGCCTAGCGTCATTCGCCGACACTACGAGACATCCCTGCCAGGCCAATTTTTCTCTGATCGCTCGCCTTTAAGCAAGCGCGAAAAAGATTCCCAACCCTCTTTTTCACCTTCTCTCCAACACCTTCCTGCTCTTCAATTTTTTCAGGTTGTTCCTTCCACACATACCGCAATCATGAGCGACGAAGTCTACGAGGGTGCCATCGGCATCGATCTTGGTGCGTAATATTCGCGAATTACCCCACAGTGGGATGTGTTGTGGGCTAACAATATCGCAGGCACCACCTACTCTTGCGTTGCCAACTACGAGGGCACCAATGTCGAGATCAGTATGCGCCCGCCAGTTCCATTGCGAGAAGGTCAATGTCTAACAATGTTTGCCCACAGTCGCCAACGAGCAGGGTAGCTTCACCACTCCCTCGTTCGTGTCCTTCACCAGCGAGGAGCGTTTGATCGGTGAGGCGGCCAAGAACCAGGCTGCTATGAACCCCGAGAACACCGTCTTCGATGTCAAGTGAGTTTTTTTTTTCGCACGCGCACGATCAGCAGACTGACTTTCGCAGGCGTCTCATTGGTCGCCGATTCGAGGACGAGACCGTCACAAAGGACATCAAGTCATGGCCATTCAAGGTCGTTGACCAGGGCGGCAGCCCTCTCGTCGAGGTCGAGTACCTCGGTGAGACCAAGCAGTTCTCTCCCCAGGAGATCTCTGCCATGGTTCTCGTCAAGGTAAGATCTGCGCACACATTTCGCATGGCGGGGCAGCGACTAACAAAATCAACAGATGAAGGAGGTCGCTGAGACCAAGCTCGGCAAGAAGGTCGAGAAGGCCGTCATCACCGTCCCCGCCTACTTCAACGACAACCAGCGTCAAGCCACCAAGGACGCCGGTGCCATTGCTGGCCTCAACGTTCTCCGTATCATCAACGAGCCCACCGCCGCCGCTATCGCCTACGGTCTCGGTTCCGGAAAGTCTGACAAGGAGAGGAACGTCCTCATCTACGATCTTGGTGGTGGTACTTTCGATGTCTCTCTTCTCCACATTCAGGGTGGTGTCTTCACCGTCAAGGCTACTGCTGGAGACACCCACTTGGGTGGTCAGGACTTCGACACCAACCTCCTTGAACACTTCAAGAAGGAGTTCACCAAGAAGACGAAGAAGGTGAGAATGAACCCCGCAGGATTCGCGATAGTGTTGTTTGCAGGATACTAACATTTCCAAGGACATCAGCGGTGACGCCCGTGCCCTACGTCGTCTCCGGACTGCTTGCGAGCGTGCCAAGCGTACTCTCTCCAACGCCACCCAGACCACTGTTGAGATCGACTCGCTGTTCGACGGTGAGGACTTCAACGCCAACATTACCCGTGCTCGTTTCGAGGACTTGAACCAGAAATCCTTCGCTGGCACTCTGGACCCCGTTGCCCAGGTTCTCAAGGACGCCAGCCTTGCCAAGGACAAGGTTGACGAGATTGTCCTTGTTGGTGGTTCCACCCGTATCCCCAAGATCCAGAAGCTCCTCAGCGACTACTTCAACGGCAAGAAGCTCGAGAAGAGCATCAACCCCGATGAGGCTGTTGCCTACGGTGCCGCCGTCCAGGCCGGTATCCTTTCCGGAAAGGCCACCTCCGCCGACACCGCCGACCTTCTCCTTCTCGATGTCGTTCCCCTCTCCCTTGGTGTAGCCATGGAGGGTAACATCTTCGCCCCCGTCGTTCCCCGTGGTCAGACCGTCCCAACGATCAAGAAGAGAACCTTCACTACCGTCGCCGGTAAGTTTTTGTTACATTCCACCCTTTGACGCTATCCATGCTAACTTATATTTAGACAACCAGGTTGGTCGAATTCTGTTGCAATGTGCATGAGACATACTGATTTTGTGTTACAGCAAACCGTCCAGTTCCCCGTCTTCCAGGGTGAGCGTGTCAACTGCGAGGACAACACCTCTCTCGGAGAGTTTACCTTGGCCCCAATCCCGCCCATGGTTCGTAGATTTTCCATCCTTTCATTGCTACGCATCACTAACTCTTTCTCAGCGCGCTGGTGAGGCCGTCCTTGAGGTCGTCTTCGAGGTCGACGTCAACGGTATCCTGAAGGTCACCGCTACCGAGAAGACCTCTGGCCGCAGCGCCAACATCACCATCTCCAACGCCGTCGGAAAGCTCTCATCTGCTGACATCGAGAACATGATCAACGACGCTCAGAAGTTCAAGTCCAGCGACGAGGCCTTCTCCAAGAAGTTCGAGTCAAGGCAACAGCTTGAGTCTTACATCTCCCGTGTTGAGGAGATGATCTCCGACCCCACCACATCTATCCGCCTCAAGCGTGGCCAGAAGGAGAAGATCGAGTCTGCTCTCTCCGACGCCATGGCTCAGCTCGAGGTTGAGGATGCCCCCGCTGATGACCTGAAGAAGAAGGAGCTTGCCCTCAAGCGCACTGTCACCAAGGCTTTCTCCACCCGATAAGTGCATCTCACATTAGCGGCGCCACGAGGGCGTGCAGGAAGGAAGGAAGGGCGCACGTGCAGGATACCCAGACTGCGAGCTGCGAACGGAGTTTCATCTATTGCGGCATTTAACGATAGACATGGTGTGTTTGGTTCCTTATCTTTCATGGGTTCCCGGTATTCAGGAACGCGGAAAAGTCTTCTTTGTACTTTCACGACGATGCCTGACGAAACGATCGTAATGGATGTTCTGCAAAAGTATGCCTAGCGGTCAATGTCTCTTATGTACCTCACCGAAGTAGATACATGGAGAGAATGGAAAGGAAATTGAAATGACTTCACAAATGACATCTCTGCTATGCTTCTCCTTGTGACTGCTACTGCGATGTGTTTGCTTGCGATAGACGTTATGATAAGCAATGAATGCCTCCAGGCTATACTATAGTCGATAGCTCAAGGATAGCATCCGGTCGTTCCTACCAATGTCTTTTCAGCGTCCATGCCGGTGGTAGTGTATGAGAGTATGAGGTCTGACATTCTTAGGTCGTACCGCTCGAGAGCAAAGTGCACCCTAAAGGTCTTCACCAAACTTTGCACTATGCTTTATGAAGACAAAGTGTAGGGAATACCTCCAGGGTACCTTATCGTCGATCAGTTAAGCTGAACGTTCGGCTTCTCTAGCTGGAATTCTCGCTAGCAGTACCCCGCCGATGTTTATGCTAGTTGAATACTGGGCATGCTTCGACCCTTGACCTGATGTGTTAGCAGTACTGGTGGTCATCTCATCACTCTAGTAGCCTGATTTGAGGAATGACTTTGTATTTTAACAGGCTATCTCCAAAGACCTCGTCCGCCAAGAGACAATCTTAACCGTGAAGAATCTTTCGTTGCTCATTGATATTGGAAACAAAGATGGGAAAACGAGTACATTCGATGAACAAACAAAAGGAAACGCTGCGGTGCCGTTACAAAGCGATACCAATTTCCCCTCAACTGCTGTCCGAAGCATCCTCTTGCCCTGATTCGGCGCGAGGCTCTTTCTTTGACTTTCCTTTGCTCTTCTTCGTGTCTTTCCTAGGTGCCTTGCGCTTCTTGCGACTCTTCTCGGACTCAGTATCACTCGATTCGGTTTTGTTCTCACTGTCAGACAAAAACTCATCTGAAGCCAATTCCAAGCTTCTTTGATTTTGATCTGAGCGTCTGCTTTTCTTTCCGTTGAGCCTGCGTATAGTCGCGAGGCGCAATACTGGGAGGAGAGGACTGTAGCTTTTTCTTGGAACCTCGGGTGTAGAAGCCACACTGAGAAATGTAAAGTTGATTAAGTCGATACAGAATTCGTGTCAGTGAGTAGCAGATACTGTGCAGATTTCCGAGAGGTCTCGAATTCCTCGCCAAAGCCTGGCTGCCTGTAACTCAGATCTCTTGTCGCCTTTGCGGTTAGCGAAAGAAATTTGGCATCTTCTAATTGGTGTATTGAGTAGCACAGCTTATGCCAGCGTCGTGGCTATGCATAGCGTTAGTGTAGCCCTCCGCAGCTGCTGCGCCTCATCGCAATCTGCTTACCTAGCTCGCCCACGCGCGTACATACAACGTTCTTGCGCATAGGAGTATCCATCCACTTCTTTTCAACTTCGCGAAGATCCTTGTTCATTATTCCAACCATAAAATTACCAGTTCATACACTTGGCAACGATAAAAATCCTCGCCATTCCCCTCACCTTGAAAAGAAGAACAAACTGGGCCTTCGGATGGCAGCGCAAAGCCCTGATCAAGAAGGACGCACACTTCGACCGAGGAAGCGCAATGAAGATATCGCTGGAGGCATCACAGTCAAGCGGCAGAATGCGCGACCGCTTGTACAAGAGTTCCCCGTACCACTTATCCCCACTACGGACTGTGACGACGGCATCTATGCTCCGGAATTTCAAGATATCGACTCAGTGGAAAACAGTTTCTTCAAAGTAAAAGTCCCAGGTACAGTCAAACTTCGCAAGCAGATGGCTGTATTCGTGAAGCAATACGGCCGCAGTAAGATACCTAAATCCATTCTCCAAGACCTTCTACGTCCTCGCCTGGTACGTTTCCAAAAGGAGCTTAACGCCAAAGGGGAAGAGTTTAAACGTCATCTCCTCGAACTCTGGAAGATGGAAGACAAGTGGACGTATCCTATTGACAACTCTTTCGCAGCATCGTTCTTCACGCAAATTCACAACATGTCCAGAATGGCATCAGCTCCGCGCTTTTGTAGGCGTTGTACCAGGACAGATCTGGAGCGAATAACAGAGTCACGTGATTGTGGTAGAAGGATGAGGTGGTGTGGGGTTTGCAGGATCTTATCGCAGCGGAAGCTTAACGCAAGTAACGAAGCTCACATGTTCAAACAAAATCACCGATCGCCGTTTAGGATATGCGCCGCCCCAAGTTGGTCTGCTTGATATCCGAAATCTTGCAAGAGCTGATCAATTCATACAGGGCCCGGAGCTGCGCTCTTGGATAGGCAGGTTGGATTCCCGATGTTGCCAGATAGCGACATTCGTTTTGAAATACTTCGAGGGTGGATGCGAGTCTGTGATAAAGACCACAAAAGCTTCGGGTGCTGCTCTAAATCAACCTCTCGATTGCCTAGTAGAGTCCTCGATGTCAGCGACAATCGACTGCGACTTCATGTGTCTAGTTCAGGTGAGCGAGGTGAGTACGTCGCTCTGTCACATTGTTGGGGGAATTTATCGCAGCGACAGAAGAGGTCTTTCTGCACGTCATCCGGGAATCTTGAATCGAGACGCACGCGGGGTCTGGATATCGACACGCTCCCAAAAACCTTCCAAGATGCTATTATAGTGACTCGTGAGCTCGGCAAGAGATATATATGGATCGACTCGATATGCATAATTCAGTACGACGATGATCTGGAAGACTGGAAAAAGGAGTCGGGGAAAATGGGCAACACCTTTGGCAATGCCTACGTAACCATTGCCGCAACTTCTGCAAGAGACGCTACTCAGGGTTTCCTGGAACGACAAAGCTTGCAAGATCCAGAATCGCAATACGTCAAGGTAGACAGCAGCTCACATGGAGCCTTGTTCATCAGCACCATCATCGACGATTATCCTAGCGATGTCGAAAACGGTGTCTTGAATCAGCGGGCCTGGGTCTTACAGGAGCGAGCACTGTCGCGGCGGACTATCCATTTCACGGCCAATCAGACATACTGGGAATGCGGTGGAGGGGTGCGCTGCGAAACGCTGACTCGAATGCGCAAGTAAGTTACATTCATGTGTGCGATGATATAGGAATACCTGCAGCAGAGACGAACATTAACGCACTTCCAGCTCGAAAGCGCTTTTTCTGTCTGATCCAAAGTTCCCAGCATCTCTCATGCATCGTCGAATAGACGACAAGATCCGATTATTTCAGGGCCTCTTCGAAAAGTACTCGCAACTTGGTATCACTGATCCCACCGATAGGCCGATAGCGATTTCTGGGTTGGTAGATCGGCTGGCTGAGACATTCAAGATGAGGGCCTCACATGGTGTTTTCGAGGGCTATTTGCACAGAAGTCTCCTTTGGCACAGAGCCGATACAGCCAGGATGCAGCGGATTCAGTTTGCAGAAGACCGACAGATACCTTCGTGGTCATGGATGGCATCCAGTGGACGGATTGAATATCGCAAAGTCGAGTGCTGCGATGTTGAGTGGAACTCTGAGATTCGCTTCACGGACGAGGGACTGCAGGCTCCTACGAGGCGTTTACAGCAGTGTAAGATCGAACCGAGAGATGATGGAGCTTGCGATATACGAAGTGCAGCAAATGGTGCCGATATGGGCTGGGTGAGGTTCGATAGGACTGACATTGTTGACGTACGAACGGTTCAATGTGTAGTAGTGGGTCGAGATGTGGAAACCTGTCCGAAGCATATATATCACGTCCTGGTGGTCACGCCAGTAAGTCGGAGGAAGGGGGCCATGGTTGAAAGAGTCGGCGTCGGCTCACTCCCGAGGGAGCTTTTGTGTTTCCAGACCAAGCCTGCCACTGTGCGCATGGTATAGACACTTGACACATATCAGTCCAATGTCCAGAAGAACCTTCGTTGCGCATATCAACTACCCAAACCTGTGCAAGACCGCATCATCGCCATAATCCGACACCAGAAAGTCTTGTCGTGGCTAGGAGGTATCAAATCGTCAGTCCTCTTCCTGGACGGACATTACAGCTCACCGAGAGCCATGGCTCAGAGTCCCACGTCATTTGTCTGCGACAAGTCGGCTTCCGCCATACAGTCCAACAGCGAATTGTCGAAAGAGCCGTCTTTGCATCCGCCCGTGAAGACTATCGTGATATCTTTTTTTGCGCTGAACACCTCGATCCCAAAGATCCTCATCAAGGCGCACAGGGCATTGTCAGAAGTCTTATAGCCCAACTCTTGGTTTGCTATCACGAATTTGACAGTCGACTCATCAAACAGCTCCTCAAGTCCGATCTAGATCATCTTAAACCGTTATGTGCCACCTTAGAGATAATGATTAACGAACTTCCTGAAGTAGTGCTGACTTGCATCATCGATGCTATCACGATGCATGAGGACAGCGAGGCACGCTGCAAGAAGGTAGAGTATGTTCTCGATACTCTGATTGAGATTGCAGAATCAGACAATGAACGGAGATGTGTGTTCAAACTCTTAGTCACGTCGCCAAGAGTGTCCAGAAGGTATGGCGCGAGGACTGGCGGTAAGGCATGCGCGAGTGTGCTCACGATGCCGGAAAAGGTGGCTTCTCAAGGAGCTTTTACGATGACAAAGTGGGGCGACTATATGCAAGCTGGTCAAATTGGGTACACTGGTTGAAGACGATCCGTCGACGCATAGGTAAACAAACATTAGAATTTCAGGGGGAGAAAATGCTGGCCCATGGTAGGACAAAGCTTCAACCCAACGGTCCGCGAATTGCATTCGTTATTGCGCCTTGACCGTGCTTCCTAGATTATGCCTTAACGATATCCTTGGAGCGGTTTTCCAAGCACTGCTGCACTGCCAGCTGTTACAATCCACCCTCACGAGCGAAAGGTAACATCGTCTTGCGATCTTCCATCGTGTTGAACTGAAGGCGTCTGTGTCCTAATGCGAATGTTTAGGCATATCCTCGGCATGATAGTTTTCTGGAGACGACATTGCTGTATCTATTTTGAGCAATGCGCCGGTCGAGGCCGCCACCAATCAGAGCTCACAAGGGAATCGCGCGTTACCCCTTTCGGCCACTTGACATGAGCTTCGGGTAAATACCGTGGCAATCAACGTCATTTCCGCCCAAAACCCTTCCAGAAGGTTATGGATGGGGGGCGCGCCACAGCCGGTGCTGGCCGTTTCGGGGTCACAAAACTGGGGATACGATATTTAGCCTCGTGTTCCGACTGGATGAAGTCATAGCGGTGCACTTTGGTCGTCGGCGCCGAGTGTGGGCACTGTTCAGCCTCGTTGAGGACGAGCTTTGATCGTGAAATGATGTAGGACAAGGCGAGCGAATACGAGAAAAGATTTGGGTATATGAGAGATGGGATGCTGCTCTTTTTAGGCTTCCATCCAAACATCAACTCATCAACTCTACACTAATACTTCATCACTACAACTACCCCTTCCACACTTCAACAACACCGACTCCTCCAAATCATCAACATGAAGTTCACCGCCGCCTTCGCCGCTGCCTCCATGGCCGCCATCTCCTCCGCCCTTCCCCAGGCCTCTTCTCCCTTCCCTCGCCCTGAGGCTGGCGACGTTTTCCGTCTGATGTCTCTGCGCTCCGCCACTCCCATCCAGTACGGCAACGTCCAGGCCAAGGATGGCGGCCTCGTGATCAACTCGCCCGACGAGAACAACAAGACCTGCATCATCAACGGCGACCGCGACAACACCACTAGCGGCATTAACTACGCCTCATTCTCGCTCGACCAGGAGGACGGCAGCGTCTACATCTACACCTTCAACCCCCCTCTCCAGCTGTACGTCGACCGCAGCGGCATGGGTCAGGGCAACGTCCGCTACTCCACTGGTGTTCAGCCCATCGGCAAGAACCAAGAGCGCGGCCCCTTCAAGATCAACGACGACGGTGACCTTGTCTTCTCTGCTGGTGGTCTTACCGGCGATGTTGGCTTCCAGGCTTGCCCCGGCGCTGTTGGCGGAGGCTGGAAGATCTGGCTCTCTGGTGTTGACAAGCCTGCTGGTTCCGAGGGATGCACTCCCTTCACCATGAAGGCGCTCAAGGAGGACGAGCCCAAGAAGTGCCTCTACTCTTCTGCTCCTGCTTAAATGCCGAGCCTATAGAGATTCTTCGAATGTACATAATGATGGTCTCGAAGACGGGACTTTTGTTTTCTAATGTGTATATATGATAGCATTTGAGCGTCTGCATAGCCTTTTGTTAATCACTTGCTGGAACTGATAATGACAATACTTATCTTCACATTGCGTTCCTTCTTGCTGCACGTACTGATCTTTAACCAGTGTAAGGGGCTACCTAAGTAGAATTGTGCGGTTTACACCGAATTGTTTTGCAACTTCGTGGTTCAAGAAAGAAAGCTGTGCCGCCCTAACGCGATCTAATGGCTTCAGTTGCAGCGTCAATGGGGTCTACATCGGTGAAGTCATGTCGCGTTGAAGTTGTGACGATGCATGTGTTCTGATGGTGGGGTGGTGAACCAGCTCATTGGGCAGGCACTCTACTAAGCCCATTTTTTACCTTACCCAGTCTGTCCGCCATCCCCAATCTTAACATCAACCACCATCACCTGCTACCAAAAGATGTTTCCCTCAAACCTTCCAGGAGTGATGAGAACACGTTTTTGCAAGTTTATCCATGTTCAAACTCGCAAAGTCGCTCTTTCGAAGGCAACCATGGCCCCAACTCAAATTTCCGACATCTGGTTTCAAAGTCGTCAGCGAGGCGGTATTGTTTGAGGAAGAACAGCTTGAGGAGTTTCACAGGGGCGCCTACTATCCTGTCAACATAGGAGATGTTTTCGCATCGAAGTACCAAGTAGTAGGCAAACTTGGTTTCGGTGTTACGTCAACTGTTTGGTTGGCTCGTGATCTACAGCAAGTCAGCCTTCAGCAATTATGCTGTTTATACTAACAGAATACCAGCCACCATGCCTACACGACCTTGAAAGTTTTCACAAAAGAGGGAATGGACGAAGACGAGTATAACATGTACGACATCTTGAGCAAAGGCAATGCTTCGCATCCAGGATACAATCACGTCCAGACAGCTCTCGATTTGTTTACTATTCCTCGGCAAGGTGGCGAGCATCGATGTCTTGTTCAGAAACCAATGTGGGATAGTTTCAGGGATCTTTTGAATAGAAATCCTGCGCACCGCTTCACAGACGAGCTTCTAAAAGCTGGGTTGTCGCAGGTGTTTCTCGCACTTGACTACCTCCACACAGAAGCCAAGATCGTACACACAGGTGCGGGCTAAAACAAGTCTTCCCGCAATTCCGTTGAAAAGGATGTAGACATAACAGCCGACAACATCCTCATAGATATTGAGGACCAGGACATCTTGAAAGCCTTCGTTAACGCAGAAATGACAACTCCCTCACCACGAAAAGTCGTAGACGGCAAGCCGATTTACGCGACACGCCAGTTTGGATTGCCGAAAGAGTATGGTCGTGTTGTCCTCGGAGATTTCGGCTCTGCAGTCCGTGGAGACAAGCCTCAGATCCATGACGCGCAACCAGATGTCTACCGATGTCCAGAGGTTATGTTGAAGACTGAATGGGGTTATCCAGCTGATATCTGGAATGTTGGAGCGATGGTATGGTTCATCTCGAGCCTAATGCAAAGTCAGACGTTGACCGGGGTGCACAGATTTGGGACCTATATGAGGATAAACACCTCTTCTACGGCATCCCAACCGAAAAGCGATACCTGACCAGAGCTCATCTGGCGGAGTTAGTCGCGATGCTCGGCCCATCGCCGATAAATATGCTAGAAAGAGGAGCGCGGAGTGAAGGATTCTTCGATGGTGAAGGTGAGAATGCGCTCCCAAGGTACCCTGTGAAGCTAACCGAAGTTCCATCAGGGAATTGGATAGCCGAGATAGACATACCACAAGGCTTGACGTTAGAGACGTCAGAAGAGAATCTACATGGAGAGAAGAAAGAAGAGTTCTTGCAGTTTGTGAGATGCATGTTGCAGTGGAGGCCTGAGGATCGGTGGACCGCGAAGGAGTTGCTTGGGCATCCTTGGATAAGAGGAAATTCGTAAGTCAGGTTTGGCAAGTTCAGATGACTTGGAAATGAATGGTCTAAAATCTTGGAAGGATCGATTGGGACGAGAATGATGGCATGGAGGTCGCGTTGCCTCGAAGCAAGATCTTCCTACACTCGATCATAAACTGTGCAGAAAGCATAGTACCGAGGCCTAGCAACAAGTGAGAATGATGCTCTGTGAAGTTGCCATGCCTTTCTTGTGAGCCTGGGCCGACGGTTTACATTAGCTCGAAAGCTTCTAGCACAATCCCACCTTTCTCTAACCCTTCTACACTCAACCTCGGATCCTCTGTCCTTCCCTCACCTGACCGCGTATTCAGGAACCACCGATCTGCCAACCTCGCACCCCTCACATACTCAATCTTGCAGGCCCCATGACAACTCTCTCCTCTGTCTTGAATATCGCAGAAATGCACCTGCCAATGCCCCGGCAAACTCCACAATCGTGGGTCTTCCCATGTCCTTAGCGCACCATCTGTGGTCTGGAAACACCATCTGCGAGTTTCGTGCATCACACCCATCCAGCCCGGTGGCAGCGCACCAAGTAAACCCTCTCCAAACATCACACCTTGGATATATCATGGACCTACGACCTGGTACCTTCTGTTTCCTGTGTTGTGCTGCTACCGCAGCACAATAGGCACGCTCGCACCCGCCAATATGGCGACAATATCACCGGTCTTGACACTCGCAGGTGAAACACCCAAATACCCCTTTTCTGTCGTAAAAAACACTTCTCCCCGCCGATCACTAGTCAGCTCGTCAACGTACGCTCTATGACTAGGCTCAGTGCGCAACCCTGCATCGCCGGCAGACCATACACACGCCGTGAATGTGTGGCGGAATTCCGCGAAAGTGGGTAGATGACCATCGTAATACGAATCCTTGCAGAAGTCATTGGAGAGGAGTAGGACGAAAGCATCGAGAAGAGTTCCGCCGAGCGGATACAGAGACTCCATGAGTCCAGGTGGCTCCCATGCGCGATATGTAGCGATGATGTCTGCAACATTGTTACCGTCATATGTACGCGCGGCGATGGCTTTACGTGCAGGTGACACTTTAGATACACCATCCATCTTCACTCCTCTCAAAACTATACCCCCATCTTCTGTATCCACATACGACTGTCGGGAACCAGCATGCGCATGCGCAGCAAACAGATGCGATTCAGATTTTGGCCTCGCGTAATCCGGGACAAACGAGTTGAAACCCGGCGGACAGGTTTCGAGGTCACATGAGCGGAGAAGCTCGAGGGACTGGAAGTGGGAGATATAGCGTAGCGTCATATCTTTGAAGGCCTGAGCGGGGGTGAGAGAGTAATCTGGCGCGATGTGCAGGGCGGACATGGCGGGAGAGGTGGAGAGATTGGCGTAGATCAGGTCGCGAGAGTCAAAGTAGTTGCAGAGGCTTGAGCGGTGGAGGGTGTATGTTAGACTGTTGGTGTAGAAGGTATGACGTTAGCATATGTATCTTTATCGTCGGGGCTAATGTCGTACTGTCCACTTCTGTGGTAAAGGATGCTGACTTACGTACCTATCCGATCCCAAGTATTTGAATAGCGAGCGATAAAACAAGATCTCGTCGACGCCGATATATTTCCTGTCCATCTTATGTTCCACAAACACACTCATCTTCTCTAAACTTCTCCAATCAACCTCCTTCTTACCACACAAAACTTGTACCTCCGATGCCAACTGTATCTCCTGCCTAATCCACAGTCTACTAAACCACGGCCTGCGCAAGAACCTACTCAACGCTGTCCAATGCTCTGAACTCAGTGTAGAATCCTCTGGCCGCTGCTCTAGGATTTGCGCCTCGCTCCCAGGAAGTGTGCGGTGAATGCCCCGGTGATGCCATGTCAATTCGACACCTGCGCTTATTCGCTGGATAATGTTTAGAACTAACGGCGTACTTTCGTCTTCTGGGCCGAGCCAGACTACGACGCGTGAGGCTTTGTTGTAGATTTGTCCCATGCGCGCCACTTCCTGACCCTTTTCGACGAGATTCGCCTGGTCGATACATACGGCGTGGATCCAGAGCACTCGAGAGAGATCGCGGAGGCGCAGATATCGCAATGCGGTCATGAGGTTAGCACGGACATTGAGATACTGCAGGCTATCTATGTCGCCACTGGTGGTGGTGTGCCTCTGCCAGATGTACAGCTTCTCGTGGGCTTGCGTTGCAGAGCCCCACGTGTAAGAGAGGCATTCGTAGGGTGTGCGAGGTTCGTCTTGGAGCCTTTCGTGGATGATGGAGAGGTGAATGTCATCCGAAAATTGTCCAGGCAGCAGCTTGAGGAGTCTGATGGCATTTCCTGGCGGGTCCAGGACTTGATATGCAAAAAGTTCTTCTTCTGCCATTATTGATAACGGGTGGTATTCATGTTAGTGATGGGGCGGCTAGAGTTTGAGACAGCTCTCATATAGCGGGGCAATTAGTAAAGAAGGCTGCTGCTTACTACGTACAGCGGCTGTGTATCCCAGATGGATGTACAAGGGGGGGAAGCTTAAGCTGCATGTAGGGATAGGTGCATACCATGTCCGTGCGCATCGCACGATCGAACAGGTTGGAAAACTGCGTATCGCGATAACAGAAGCTTAAGCGATTAGGTCGTAGGCAACCTTTTGACTCATTCGGAGAAAGCGCTAGTTGATAGGTAAGTAGAATGATAAGCGTAAAAGAACTTACTTTAAGGTTTAGTTGTATATGATAGTTAGTGTATGGCTACGACTCCGAGAGCGACCAACAAGAGACCCATCCGATACTACGAAAGCATCGTTACGCATTTAGTGGTGGGAATGCTGATAGCTAAATGTCTACTGCTTAGCGCTGTCCGAGCAACTGACATCTCATTCCTTCCCACCATACTATCCTTCCCTCAATATAACCTCTACGTCACGCTGCAGATATCTTCACCAAGCTGAGCCGGGTTTGAGATCACAGGTATCTGCTTCGAGGTGATCCTTACCCGCCTGGATATGTACAGAACATTATTCCAGATTCCGTCTATTACATTACATCATGTATAGTCATGATGTTATAGCGATGGACCGACCCATATGTAGAATTCTGATCGGCAATCCGTGATCCCAGTAGCAGGTGCTAGACATGCAGCGCACCAAGCTACTTTCAGTATCTGGGTGGCATTGAATTCATTCGCAATCCCACTGGCGGCACCTCTGCTTTACGAAACAGTTAACAACGGCCGGATCAGCGGTCCAAATCAGGGTCCCTTTTGTCTGCATTGCCTCCACAGCGTAAGAGCCGCAAGGACCACAGCAGGCACACCGACTCCGATTCCAATTTTTGCCTCAGTCGGAAGTCCCTCTTCTGACTTATCTGCTGACGGTACATTCGTCGCTGTTGCTATTTGCGAGGGCAGGTTTGTTGTTGATGTGCCGGTGGATGTGAGAACTCGTGTTTGCAACGATGTTGGGATTGGACTGCTGTATGGTACATCTGTTGATGACGTCGTCGTGTCCGGAAGCATTCCTGACTCCGACGATTGTAGAATCTCCGTCCCATCCTCGTTCAGATATACCCCAGAATAGCTGTTACAACACGCAGCATTGGAATCGCCGCAACAGAAACTGCCGTCAGTACAGCGTGTGACGTGGGTGTATCCTGACTGACGACCTAGCATTCGGCGTCAGTGACTTGAGAAAAAAGCTTGGGAAGATAAGATGTACCGCAAACGTCCCACAACGGACTGCATCCGCTGCCCTCCTCATCCCAGTTGTTATTTGTACATCCAATGACGAAGTACTGCCCTGTCCAGTAATTGCTGTAACAGGCGCCTTGGATGCAGACGTCGTCCGCATAGCCATCGGTTCGATTGAGGTAACAGCACATATTCGATCCGGGACAGGGCTGTGGGCTGGTGTCTTCAGCTCCATCCCCTGTGTAGCAACTACTGTGGTCGGCAGATGCGCGAGCTAGCAGGAGGGCGAAAATGATGAACGAGGGGAATGGTGGAGTGTGTTGCTGTGTCATGTTGTCAGGAGAATAGGGTAAAAAAAAACAGCCGGACAAAAAAGTGCGTTCTCAGGTGTGGTGCCTACGGAGAAGTCAACAGTCATATAAACAACACGAAGAATCATTCTACTGATACTTTGCGCATGTACATGTACACGGTATCTCGCACACTGCGCCTCATTACCTTGTGAGAACCTTCTCGACATGTGTGCGCATGAATTCCCCCCTATAGCCGACAACACCGCTAAGTTGAGGCTGAGTTGTGTCACACCGGTTTGCTGTGGCTGGTCGACGTGTGGTAATGTGGTGGCTTGCGGCGGGCTGAGGACACGCGGGTTTTTGGATCCCAATTTCCATCGCGCGCGCAGCTGTTGACCCTCCTCGATCTTCTTCTACTACATCAAGAGTCGCGATTCATCTCAATCCATCTCTTTTGGTGCCAAGCATGATGCAGTATTCGCTCAAAGTCGCATCATCAGTCTTGAGAGATGAGGGAAAGTACCATGGCGGCCGCCCCCGTCAGTAAAGCGGGGAAACTAAGTACACGGTGGATCACACAGCCACCACGCCAGGTCTGCACGTTATCAACAAAACGATAACCCCAATATCTCTTAAAGAACGTCTGCATGAGCATGGTCGCATCGTATTCAAGCTTCTCGAGCCGTGAAACTTCGTCAACTACGACTATCGCAAGGCCTCGTTATCCCAAGAGTAGGAATGATTTGAAGGCCCCCCTATAGTTTTTGTCATCTACCCCGCCCACAAAGCCATAGAGGACTAACTCGCCCTGCTTCCACACCACAAGGGGACCGCAAGCGCATCCTTCTGCTCTTGCCCATCTGAGCCTTTTCATCTTCTTGCATTAACTATTTGCGCACGCGCTCAGCATGGTTGATGGTGCAATGCGCGAGTACTGCTACAACTAAAGAATGCTATAGCTTCTCCTCGGTTGAAGAATCACGTCACCACCAGGATCGATGATGCGCTTCACGTCGAGGCGCGGGGAACAGATAGCTTAGACTGACATCCGATTTCGCACGTTCTCACAAAACAGAAGTCCATATATAACGCAGAAACATAGCCGCTGCCTATTGAATGAGCTAGATCATTTCTCGGAACCACGCATTCACGCAACAGAAGCACACTGAGACGGATGCTCGCGGACTAGCTTGTCTACTTCCACGTTGAAGCGTGTCTACTGAATTAATATCTCCATTACTTGATACCATTCAAGAACAACTATGGCTACCGCAGCTACTGCCGCTGTGACGCCTCCAGCGCTCGGCCGGGTCTTCAGCACTACACCCGCAGCCCAGCCACCACAAGGCCAACCAGACATATCCTATCACCCCGACTGGGAAAAATACCAAGCTCGTGTAGCCCGTCGCACTCAGACAGATAACCTCCCAAAAGCTCTTCCAGATGGATTCCCTAAGGAGCTAAAGGGCGACCTAGTTTGGGAAGGAGAGTCTCTTGCCCAAGAATACGATTGGACCTACGTCTTCTCGGCCGACCAACTAGCGGAAATAGACAATGCAGTTACTCACTTCAAATGTAAGCTCCCTGCCTCGCTGATCCCTTCTATTTGGGGGATATGCTTTTGTTACAACTGGTTGACGACCGGACCGAATAGCCCTCAAGCTCGGCTTTGGCTACATAGCGCAAGAGACATTTCCTCTTCCTAATCTGCATGCAGAGCTGCGCCGTCTCTCCCATGAGCTACATTTTGGCCACGGCTTCTTTGTTCTTCGTGGTCTGGATGTCGATAAATATACACGCGAGGAAAATATCATCATCTACGCTGGTATATCCTCGCATATTGCTTCTATCCGGGGCCGTCAGGACGCTTATCTAGACGACAAGCGTGCGGATGTTGTTATAGGACATATCAAGGATGTCAGATCTGGAGTCGGGGAGGGCGAGAATAAAAGTCAGCTCAAGATTGGTACTCCAGCGTACACGTCGGACAAGCAGGTCTTCCATACTGACTCCGGCGATATCGTCTCTCTCTTCGCACTCTCAACGGCAGCAGAAGGAGGCGCTAGCCGTCTTGCCAGTACATGGCGTGTTTACAATCATCTGGCTACAACAAGACCCGACCTTATCCATACGTTGAGCCAAGACTGGGAAGCTGAGCTGTATGTTGCCCCAAGTCAAAGACAAATACAGTAAAATTCGGAAGTCACTAATACATTCTTGCTAGCTTCACCAAGACCGTGGATGACAAAGAAAGATTCGAGAAGCGGCCTCTTCTCTATTACCAGCCTGCCAGCGTAGATGGCAAAACGCCAGAAAGGATCCTTCTTCAGTATGCTCGACGCTATTATGTTGGTTTTGGGCAGCTTCCGCGCGGCAACCATCTGCCACCGATTACCGAAGCCCAGGCAGAGGCACTCGATGCCTTGCATTTCTTAGGCGAGCGTTTCAGTGTATCGACCAACTTCGAGAAGGGCGATATACAGTACGTCAACAACGTTGCCGTATTCCATGCGCGTGACGGCTTCACTGATAAGGGCGATAAAAAGTGAGTTCTCCAGAATATCAGAAGACTACCGAGTGAACTAAGATCAAATAACTGACTATATTGGGGATCATAGGAGACATCTACTACGACTGTGGCTGCGTGACCCTGAGAATGCATGGGAGACTCCAGTTGCGCTTGCCTCGAGATGGGACCGTGTATATGAAGGTGTGACACCGGAGCTGCAGGCTTTCCCGCTCGAACCGCACACTCGCAGCGAAAGCACCCCAAGTGCAAAGTGAGCGACTGGTCTTCTAGCCCATGTTCGGATTGATCTATAGCGGGAACGTTGATCTTGACGCCACCAGGCTATAGTGATTCACGGGTATTATGCATACCATTAAAGGATGACATCACAGTAGTCGTCGCAAGTACTCAACTAAGTATCAGCTGTCGCAATACGATACTCGTGATTGCATGTGATCAGACCTTCCAGATAAAAAAGCATAACTCCAAACGCAAAGTGAAGTTTAGGAGTAGGCTCCTCCAGCATAATAACATAAGACAATCTTTTTGCGGGTTGAGAACGACGGAACTACACTCCATCTTTTTCATGGACTCGGGGTAACATGATTACAATTGATCCCAATCTACCAGGTTTTGTAAAAGCTAGAGTTTGGCCTCACAAATCATCTAAATATACAGCAAATTAGTCCTCCTACTTGCCAGAGCAAGCCACGTGATACCAACATGCGCTCCTATTACGGGTATTATGTGGAGCTCTGGCGTGCCAGAACAGCTAGTTAGCGTCAATGATGCAAGCGCGTCGATATATCGCGAAACACCCCACAAACGCTTCGTTTTGAGACCATTGCTCCAGTGCGCGCCGATAAGACTTGAGCAAGGTCTGATACGCGATTCTTGGAGAGCAAGGGAGCACATTGCAGATTGTCAGAGCAGAAAGAGTCGGGGGCTTTGATGGTCTACGAGCCTTGGCTGCATCGCCCACCACTCCATCATGAGCGCTTACATGACGTGCTTCTAGGCAGGTTCCATTTCTGGAAGGTGAGAGACTGTTCATGGCATGGGTACTGCTTGTCACTCCCGTAATTGGCATTGCGATGGTGATTGTGCCATCACATAGGCTGGTCACGACGTGCGCATGGACAAAATGACAGGGCTGAGGAAGATGATACCCTCCACTGTTGTCGTCCTTAGATTCTTGCTATGGTGTATCAATCTTGTTCCCACATCACGTCATTCTAGACAACTCGCGATGCGTTATATGTACCGTCCCTCGCATTCTTGTTCATACTGCAGGATACACCATTAGGATCAAGAATAGTTGGCCACTTCGTATCACCCGAGCCGTATCGTCCTCCAGACCAAATCGCCAGACGACCCACACTATGGGCTTTCTCTCCAAGATCGGACCGCAGACCACCACGAGCCAGGTGGCACCCGAAAGCGACAACTCGGATAGCGAACTCTCCGTTATCCATGACGGCAACTTGGCCTACGTCCATCAAACGGCTGGAAATGGCGCATCCGGCTATCAGGAAGCTGTAGGGGCGCCTGTGGAGAAGCATTCACCTCTGGGCTACCACGTCAACTGGCTTACAGTCATCTTTCTCAACGTCAACCATATGGTCGGCACCGGCATCTTTTCCACGCCAGCTACGATTCTCCGTCTGACAGGCTCGGTGGGTTTGGCCCTGATCTACTGGGTTATCGGCTTTGTTCTGGCCGCTGCTGGTCTCGGCGTATACCTGGAGTTCACCAGCTTCTTCCCCAACCGAAGTGGCTCTGAGGTCGTGTGGCTCGAACAAAGCTTTCCAAGACCTAAGCACTTCTTCCCGATAACCTTTGCTGTTCAATCCGTCCTTCTGTCTTTCAGTAGTAGCAACGCCATCGTATTGTCCAACTATCTATGGCGTATTGCCGGGCGCGCGCCGGACCCATGGGAGCTCAAGGGTGTAGCTATTGCCGCATACACGTTCGCCGTCATCTGCGTGGTCGCACACAACCGGTATTCCTTATGGGCAATTAATGGCATCGGAGCTTTGAAGATACTACTACTCGTCTTCATCTCGATTTCAGGTTTTGTTATCCTTGGCGGTCATGCGCCTCGTGTAGAAAACCCTGGCATCAACTTCAGGGACGGCAACGCCATGAGCGGAACCACTTCCAGTGGATATAATCTCTCACAAGCTATGGTTAATATCAGCTTCGCCTTCTCTGGGTGGCAGAATGCCTTCAGCATGGCCAACGAGATCAAGAGTCCTCTGCCTACTCTCAAGAAGAACGCTACTGCGTCGCTACTGATTGTCTTTACACTCTACTTTCTCTGCAACATCGCCTATTTCGCCACTGTTCCCAAGGATGTGTTTATCGATTCGAGCGAGCTGGCCGCAGCTGTATTCTTTCGTACCGCTTTTGGATCCGCGGCCGAGTCAGCCCTCAACTTTTGTGTCTTGCTCAGTTCTTTTGGCAACCTGCTCGCCGTCTTAGTCGGTCAGTCGCGACAGATCCGCGAGATTGCCCGCCAAGGTGTACTTCCGTGGACGGAGTTCTGGGTATCGACGAAGCCTTTCGGTACACCACTCGGACCTTATCTCCTGAAATGGGTTTTTACCATCATTATGATCGTCGCACCTCCAGCAGGCGACGCATTTCAGTTTGTCGTCTCGCTGAAGTCATATCCAGATGCCATCTTTCATGTGGCTCTAGGCGCAGGCCTCATTTTCCTCCGCCGGCGTCGCGACCGGTCCGGTACTCCTCGATCAGACTTTAGGGCTTGGTGGGTTGTCGTCATCCTATATTTACTCTCACAGGTCTATCTGCTTGTCATGCCGTGGATTCCCCCAGTGGGTGGCATCTATGCTGGCACCGTCAGCTTTTTCTATGCCACTTACATGATCGTGGGTATCGCGGTGATCGGTATCTGCGGTGCTTATTACTACGTCTGGATGAATGTCCTTCCGCGTTGGGGCAACTATACCATCAGGTCGCAGGTGGTCAATGTGGATGACAATGGTGCCAACACGCATCGGCTGCTACGTGTACCTAATGCCGAGTTGGCTGATTGGGATGCCAACCATGATGAGCTTGGTAGGGCGATACATTAGAGGCGGACTAATAGATTTGCAATTCCTTGTCAGGTTTTCGTGCCTCGAGCACTTGCACGATAACTTCTCCTGTGTAAAAAATGACGGTTCATGAATAAAAGCGATGGTCATCACATCTGTATGATTACGTAGGGCAGCCCACCACGGTGCCCCCACCATCATCCTGGTCAACGCTTCCACCTCCCGTCCCGAACACTCAGCACAAACCTCATCGTGATCGCAAAACTTGCTCGCATCAACCACATCCAGACGTGTTTTGACAGGCGGGTAATACCTTCCTGTCGGTGCGCAATCCCAAAAAGACGAGCTGGTTGATGCAGTATATCCCTGCAACCTGCAGCGGAGATGTAAGATGTGTTTTGGAAATAGAATGCTTGATACGCCAATGCACAGATACCCTTCATGCAAGCTCAGGACTCCGACATCTGTAACGTTCGCGCTCGAGTGGGAAGACCGTAATGATTGCAGGATTCGAGAGATCCTGGGGCGGTATGTAGCTGGATGTTTCAAGTTGCTGTTTCAACATATGCTGCAGCCTGAAGGATCTCGTTTGGGATTTTCGGCCTCAACAAGCAGGGTATCGAAGCACTCATGGCCGTCACACCCTCCATGGCGCGCACCGTGCCGTCTACCGTCACAACTTGTTAACAGATGTTAATGCCTCCAAATGTTCCCTATAAGATTTACGGCTTAAGAAATTCGCATCGAAATCACCAGATTTTACCTTTTCAGCTCCCGCTACCATGGCCCCGAATTGTACACCTGAAGCCAATTCAACAGATTCCGAACGTGTTCCTAGCAAAGGAGATAAGAGGAAAAGAGATGGAACGTCAGATCCTCAGTCATCATCGGTACGAAAAAGAAAGAATGGGGCGGTCGGCGTTCCAAGCAAACAAACGGACTGCCAAAAGGCTCTTGAGAGGGCGAAGATCGTTAAAGAATTCCGCATCACGTTCCACCCCCAGAAGTTTTCCCCACAGCGTCCAGGAAATGTTCCTGAGAAACATCAGACGAAATTCAAGCACATTCAGCAACTTGGCAAGATCAGTTACGATTCGTATGCAGTACAACCTCGACCTGATACTGCCAACAAGCCATGGGAGGATAAGAACAAGGAACGGGCTACACTGGTGAGCGAGAAAGCAGTTCAGGCGATGAAGGATTATCAGAACGAGGATGGATGGCGGATGAAGCTCGAACCCTTCATCTTTGAACGCTTCGAAATCGAAGTTGCTTGGTATGATACAATCCGAGCCTGATTCATTTCAGATCTCCGATGCTGATAACTGGTAGCCAGGAGTGCCGCAAACGTCTGTGGCAATCCTTGGTTGAGGTGAACCCGGAAGAAAGCAATAGTCGAACGAAAAACCTCGCAGAGCGTCAACATCGTCGTACAGTATGCGACTGTGAGCCATCGTCGAAGCAGAATGGCATGTGAGTCGATATATCTACCAAACAACGGAGAACAACTAATCACGTTCTCAGTTTGAGCACAGGACGGACCAACATATTCTCTGAACGTATTGGCGAGCGAAGCATCATTCAGGACGATCCCGAAAACCACCATGGAAAAGAAATGAAGCCAGATCGAGTCTATGGACTGAGAACTACAGATTCCATAAAGAACATTTGGCAGCAACCACATACTTCTCACTTCGGACACGCGTCTGAGCTCGAGTTTGATCCACTAGGCAGATTGACTAAGACCTGCAATCCAGACAGTGGTGGAGAAGCTTCGATATATCCTTTCTTGGTGATGGAGGCTAAAAGCCTTAAAAGCAGAAGCAATTTCTCTGACATCGAGACACAAACAGCAGTACCTATACGAAATCATTTGTACCTACAGCTAAAGCTCCAAGAAGACGAGTTCAATAACATGCCGACACCAGGAGGCCCATTGAGTTGGTTTTTTGCGTACATTGGTGAGATATGGAGGGTATACGGCTGTTACGTCACAGAATCTAGCCCAGGAAGTTTGCCCTGTTATGTGAGTCGATAAGTAGGTTTTCTGATGCGTTGGTTAACACAGTAGCAGGACATCGTTCGCTTGTGGCAAGGCGATATCACTGGCTATGACGAGGCACTTCAACTAGTTCTAATTATGGACTACATCGTTGATTGGGCGCGTGATATTTTCCGGCCCAGTATCATGAGACAACTGATGTCCGTAGTCCACAAGGGCGAACAGTCGTCTTACACGATTGTCGATCAACCTGACATTCTCTCAATACACGATCTTGCGAACTCTCGGTACGGTGGCAGGCCTGTCCCTACCATTGCCGGAGCTGGAACACTCGAGGCGCCTGCGGAACCGGACTTTGATGCAATAAACTCCACGATTGACTCTTCTTTCGAGCCACTCTTAGCGAATACAGGAAAACATGTCGATATCAGGGTCTGGGAAGGCGCCAAATATGAGTCACGAGTTCGAGGGCTTTTTATCACCGAAGATGACACTGCTGCTATGGAACATCTCATACACACGGACTACAAAAGATTGGAGACTGTCAGCTCAGATCGCTGTTGGTTTCTCTTGTCAAGCGTCCGAGACATCAAAATCATCGAAGAGGCTTGGACTGGAAGTCAAGAGATCAAGGATGTACAAAATCTCCGAGAGCAAAAGATCTTGATTTCTCTCTATGTGCAGTACCGCAAAGATCTTAATGGTGCGCCTATACGTGAATTAACGTATCTCGCTCTTACTGAAGCCGCTGCCAGCAAGACAGAGTATCCCTTCGGATATATGCTAGAGGAAATTGAGCTGGTTGCTCCAGCTGAAGAACTTGCAATCAAGCTGCGGGAAGCCTGGCATTCGAGCAACAAGAACTACTACAAGCGTTACGCCAGCGGCAAAAGTAGCGTACTTTGTGTCACCGCATCTGACTACGACAAATCGGTAGACCGTGTCGTCCTTGGCTTCTACAGCGACCGCGAGATGACGAACCACACCAAAAGACTGGATTCATTCTTCAAGACCGCTTGTGAAGATCGTAAAGCAGAGCTTTATAAGGTCTATGCAACATGCTCTCGGTACACAAAAGCCGTTCATTCGCTTACCGTTGAGCCACATTGCGCCCTGAACCCTGACCAAGATTGCGTTTTCATCAACACAGACGCCATGCGATCCGGAATTTGCGTCTACATCAACAATGCAGCATCTCAAAAGATCAGTCATAGATTGATAATCCGGCATCTTCTGCAAATGGTAGTCATTAGTTGGAACAGCACATGGCCGGATTCTAGCTCCACCTTCTATACGAACGATGAGGCGCGTATCGACAGTAAGATACTACTATGGATCGTGTCAGATCCCCAATGGGATTTGTATCGTACGATGAAACCTCCTCTGAACATGCCTGACATGTACAAAGTTCATATGTACAGAGTTCACAAACATTTGGCGTGGTACCGCAGAGTATTACTCAGACACGAGTGTGGGATGGGTATTGTCGGATCCGAACACGGGCGCAGTACCATTGAATCTGAATTCTACAAAGAAGGGCACGAAAATATTCAACGCTACATTCAGCGCGCTTGCAAGAATTGCGACTACAGGCATTATTCCGATCCAGCTGCGTCAGGGCCTACATTTTACTTTCACGACGAAGATTTCATACCAAAAGAAGGCATTTAGATTAGGTCTAGACAATTGCATACAGTAAGGCGAAGAGATACCTTGGAAGATCTCCCATTTTCGAAATATCCTATGATATAATACGTGTAGCTTATCTTTTCGAAAGTTCTTACCTACTGGTACGTGAGTGCTGGATGAGTTCTTCATCGCCCATTTCAGTGTGTGCTAGACCGTGACGGTCCCCGACTTCTACAAGTCGCGACCGGCATATGCGCTTGCGATGTTCAATGTTGATGTATGCGAGATCAGGTACGATGGGACAATCTGGTACGATCAAGTCCATCATATGTAGTTGCCCCGCTCCTCAAAGCAACAATAGGAAAGGACTTAACTTACGAAACCTCAAGTTGCTCCTCGCCGTTGTGGTTCACGCTGATAGCGTGGCCATAGTACACCATTATTACCAGATTACCGGCAAAAGCGTGTCTTAGATATGCCCATCAGTATCGCGTTCATCTCCAGTGTGACACTCGCATGCGACCGGTCCTTTCCGAGTACGACGTATCTAACCTCGTAATGGCAGATGTCTTTGAAAACATTTCCAAGCTCTTTCTCCAGGGCTGGCACACCAGTGATTTCGTTGTTGATGACGTGGATGAATTGTACTACCACCTTCTTATACCCAGAAGGATCAGGGGCCATTCGCAAAAGGAAGGCTCGTTAGACGGAATTCACGATATCATCGTGAAAGGTCTTAATCTTAACGTCGTGCTATTCCTGTGTGGATGTGGATCTGAGGTTGGAAGGCATGACGAGTTCGGATAGTTTGGGATAGGCAGATCGTGAATATGAAAAGTCCAGAGAAACTTCTTGGAATTGATGAAAAGGCTGGGGGATAGGAGTGTTGAGAAATATAACCCTGGTTACGTTCGCTAATCATTCGTGTGAACCATGGGAACCGGGAACTTTGATTTTGGACTGCACCCTCGCTTCACGTCGAAAAACATTGCATCGCCTCTCATGGCCGTCTTTGTGAGAACACCCCTTCTCGATCTCCCTTTCTCAATATTATTCTGGGCAAAATCATATTGGCATAATCGTCTTCAAAAGCGTTGATTAATGTCTCAAAGCCTATTATAATATCTCCTAACGAGTACCGAAACACGGCATGGCGCATTCCATGACTGGAGAGCAAGACACGAAATACCACACAAGAACGAGTCACAATATGCTCACGTGCAATATTAGCGCGAGGTTACGATGCCTGGGACCAAGATACTATAAAGAGACATTCATTATGCTATGCTTGGCAAATGTTGAGTTCCTCTAGTGTGCGCGTAACGGGTTGAAATCCCACCATGATGTGATGACTCAAGCAACCAGTTTCTTCCAAGAATCCCGTGCGGAGACGCGTTCCCACCAAGCTTGTACATTGTGGCGGGTTCCAAACAGATTACCTTCTTGAATCTCGAAGAGCTTCCCGACGAGTGGCATATAAAATATATCGATCAAAGAGAATGCATCGCCACCCATGTAGTCTTGCTTTGCAAGGATATCGTTGAACACGTCAAGGTTCTCGGAAAGAGTACTCTTCGCTTTCTCCAGAACGGACTCTTCAGTGGGCTGACCGAACATACTAAATGAAAGTCGTTAATCCTGTCATGAGATCTGTGCATTGGCAACTGACGGTCGCACCATTTTCTGGTAAAATATCTCCTGGGCAAATGGGTCGAAGTTGTTTTGTTCCACAGACGCCCATTGCTCAAAGTGGGCCCAGGCTTTCTTGTCGTCGAAGGAGGGTAGAAGAGCGGTGCCCTGCTCGGCGTACTCGCTAGCTAGGAAACGCGATATCGCGCGAGATTCTACACGTAACAGGTGAGATCATGTGGAAAATAGAGCGTTGCGTACTGACCGAAGAAAACGAAGTTGTTGTCCTCGAGAATCGGGATCTTGCCGAAGGGATGTTTTTTGAGATACGACTCGGTCTTTTATCCCATTAGTTTGTGAGGTCGAATATCGTGTTCACTTACGTTGTGTTCTCCCGCGGCAATATTTGGAGCATGCAGCGTAAAGTCACTTACTCCCTTCTCAGCAAGGACAAGAAGCGGACGAAGTGTGCAGACTGAGTGCGAGATTCCAACAAGGGTGAACGGCATGGTGAAAATCCAAAGCGATATTTGTTGAGTAGGACGCTTTCTGATACATGACATCCTCAGAGGGAGGCGCCACTCTTATATATACGTAGTGTGATTTCTTCATACTTCAATGATATACAGGTACGATTTCCGTACTGCACTGCGGATCTGGAGATGATTCATCAGCTGCGGAAGCCCGTTTTGTGATCCGGACCAAGGCAACCAGATGGTGGACCTCGGTCCGATCATGGAACATCCCCATGTACTTACAAAATTGCTAGATATTCCGTACAATTTGCATCCGCAGTGAGTAAGACGGTGGTCGCTCTTTCTTTGACCGGGGCATTTGCGGCTATAAAATATATCCGCACCGGTGAAGCATCCATTGTGAACCAGCGAAGACCGCTATGCTACGGGTTTTGAACGCCGTACAAAGCCTTAGTGCGAGGGTATTCAGCCTGAGTCAACATTGGTTTCGGTGGAAACAAACTTCCGTAAATTATTAGACATGATTCTGCTTGGAACGTATCCACATGAACGAAATGTTCTATATGCTGCAGCTCCTTGAAGTACTAACAAAACTGATCTTGCAGTAGTAGCTCGTCAATGAACTAGGATGCGCGGGTCTTGTCGGCGGAATTCTACAAGTATTACTACTCAAAATTGGCAAACAATTTACGATGGCTTTGATGCTATTGTCTGGTTCACTGTCTTTACTGTCGTTATATGGGAATATGCTCAGAAGTGAAGACAGGAAAAGGATTTGTGATACACTTCATTCTTCCTACTTAACGACTGAAGTGTTGGAAGCGATCGCAATTTTCACAACTAATCTGACATGTCTCATTTCATAAACATGAACCCATGGGTGTGAGATTTCAGAAAGTCTGGCACTAATTCACCATACGACTCATCTGGTCTACTTGGCTCGAGGACATCATGAAATACCTCACGCGCCTTATCACGCAGAGATGGCATATTGCTCAACAGTCCTTGCGCGATCGGCAACCAGTCGACAACTTGAGTAAGCCTGAGCTTTATTGACTAGATTATCACTGACGTTAGCTGATTACCAATCTCGGGAGTTGATGGCCTTCTGGCTTACCTCGAGTGATTGTCCAAACATCGTGACTTGCTCGCCGCTCTGAGCAGCGATAATCGCACAACTCGCTAAGCTGCAAAACCTCCTACATCCGTCAATAAGTCTATGCAAATCGCAACCGGCCTTCTGGAACTGCTCCAGAAATTCGACAAAGTTGTGGATCAAGTGCGCATCAGCTTCAGCATAAATTGACGCTGGAAGTACTAGAGTCTCGCATAGCAAGACCAAGATAGCGGAGAGAGGATAGCACAGTATCTGCCTTTATGTAGTTTCAGCTCCAGGCGCTCACGCAAATTATCAGTGATGAATCATGGCAAACATACCAGAGATGTGTGAATGGTTGCTGTGGTCGCAAGTGAAACAGCACGTCAAGTGTTTTACGAGCTGTCATGGTGCACTCCGTCGAAGACGTTCTGCTGTTAAGAAGGGGACGCTCCGGTGAGGACAGTTCGTCTTCTTGTAGAACAGGGTTGCATGTTTTCAGGTCGATCAGAAGAGCGATCGTCGTGCTGATCTTGCCTTTGCAACCGAGATAGATAAAGTGTAGGAGAGCAACTGGGACTTCGAGGAGTGGCGCTCCATACATCCCGTCACGAACTTGCTTATCTGTAGGCAATGCATCTTTCCAAGACTCGAGATCGTCGTATATTTCTAGTAAAGACTTCAGCAGACCAAAACTTTCCTGCTTGGAAAACTGCCGGGAAACCACTTTCTGTAGTAGTTCGTGTATTTGCAGCTGTTTGATAGCAAGCGTTGCTCGCTCTCGCAGAAGAGTGATCTGACCTAGCCCTTCAGGGCTCGTGGAATGGTATTGTTCGTCCCTGGAGAATTCCACAGATATCTCCACTGCACCAAGAGGCGAAGGCAAGTCACATCTATGCGTCATCTCCGCATTGATGATATATATTACCCAGAAGATTCGTTTGCTTCTGTATGCTTCCACATTGTTGAGACCGGCGTAGTATTCCGTCGTGTGCATGCCGAGTATATGAGCCACGCGGGCTGCAGTAGCAGTTATCTGTCCAGCGACGCGGGTGTCAGCTGAACGCAGCATGAACAAAGCCATGGCAAGTAGCGCTTCACAACACGCTACTGAAGGTTCTCGAACTGCGATTTCGGCATAGATTGCAAATGCATTCTTGAAAAACCCCCATGCCGTTGATGAGAGTGCCGTAAGAGACCCATTGTCTATTCTCTGAAGTGCCGATACCCCAAGGAGTGAGCACACAGTCGCCCATCGGCATGGGTCACTGCGGTAATCACCTGCGCCTGCAATATATTGTTCATCGGCTCGGTCCATAATATCTTCTCTAGCAAGGAAGATACCATGGACCTGGATCGCTTCGTTCACTGAACGCAGCACATCCATTGCAAGATGTTTCGGAGGAAGCTGTGCATATATTCTACTCTCATAGTAGTCCCGACTCACTTGTGACTGCAGATGTTCCATCGTTCTGCCAATGTCAGCGGCAAAGACCGTGAACCTTCTAGCAGCGGTAGGCAAGGTTCGTGTTGTCTCGCTGTCAGTCCAAGGACTCCAGGTCGAATCAGCGATCTGGTCGAGTCTGGCAGTTGTATCGTCTATGTGAGATCCTTTCAGATACGTATACCCGTACAATGAAGTGGTACTGATATGCTTACCTCCTTCAGGGACCACAGCTTTCTTGCCACTTTGCACTCGATCATAACCTCTTGATTCGCGAATCGCGTCATGCAGTGTATCATCTTGTTGTGAAGATAGATGATCTTGTTTTTGTTGCAGCACAACAGGCGCACCGTCCTTCTTGCTGGAAGGTATGAGTGAGCTCATCTTTCTACTTTTGCCAAGGAGAAGACTTACGCCTTTCCACGACCCCGTCGCCGTCGCGTTGTGTATACGCAATTCCGTCTGTGCTTTACGCAATGGCTACAATATGGCTGTGCTCCATTGCAGCGTCTCTTTCTCTGCTGACATTCCAGGCATGCCTACAACGTATTGGCATATTGTATGGTATGCCTTTCAGCAGAACAGACGAGGGTACTTACATTAATGGTTCGTTTGCGTTTGAGCATGTCTGCAAACCTTTCGGTGTACGCGTATTGTTATGACGTTCTATCAGATATGTACAAGATGACAGGGAACTGCGGAGCGAGGATTGGCGATGATGTTTGCCGAGTCTTGTCAGATGCCGAAACACTATGCTACACCAAACACCATGTGATCTGGTAAACGCGGTCTTGCGCGACCGATTGAGAACCATCCAGAATGTATGCTCCGTTCGGGGTCAGTGGTACGAATCAGTCCTCGGCGTTTACGAGAAGCTAAGTTCTGATCTGTTTGTCTTCACCTCCGCACCTGAAGGCAGGCTTGACTGTATTCGGTATAGCGTGCGGATACAAATTGTATCCGCACGCTATGGCTGTATTGCGGACATGATTTGCATCCGCAGCACAGCCATCAAAAAGGGACAGTTCTTCTTATTAAGCAGGATTAGTTTGTTGTCAGATTAGCAAGCCTCCTTCTCATGTTTCATAGGGCCTGTGTTCTCGATCTCATAATGCGGACAAATCCCGGATGTTACCAATGGCCTTGTTGAATGATATAGTGCGCCAGCGCTGGTAGGTTCTCTCTTGTATAAATTTCCTACAAATCCATATTCTGGGTCGAAGTATTTAGACTTGTCATTGCAATTGTTTCACCTTACCAATGTCGAAACATCATATTTTAGTAGCTGGAGCGACAGGTTTGTCATTACTCTTGACGCACGACAAGAACAAATCTGACAGTTGACAGGACCATCTGGACTGGCTTTCTGCAATGCTGCTCTAGATGCAAAACATAGGTTAACGCTGTTCGTGCGCAATCCATCGAAGGTGCCGCAGGCCATCGCCCAGAACACGAATGCAGGAATCATAGAAGGAGGGCTTGATGACATGGTCGCCCTTGAGGCTGCAGCCAAATGTGGCGCCGATATTTTCGTCTCTTTTATCGGCCCAATTTCTGGCCACAAAGGCACAGTAAGCCTCTCTAACCACGGACATTACTATCGAACGAACATGTTCCAGCTAACCTGTTCCTCAGCCTCTAACAGAAGGCTACAAACGCCTCCTTCCACTTCTCGCCAGCAGCAATTACAAGCGCGCCATGATCCTTGGGACACCATCATGGGCCTCGTCTGAGGACAAGCGATCACTGTTATGGCAAATGTCTATTGGGTCCATAGCGTTGTTTTTCCGTGATGCCTACAAAGACTTTGTAGGAATAGGAAACTACGTCACTTCACTACCTTTGAGCGAGATCAGATGGACGTTATTCCGCGTCCCTTTCCTGACAGACGCAGCCCCTAGCGAAGTCCACGCTGGACCATTGGGTGCTCCGCATATAAATTTGAAGCTATCGCGAGCTTCCATGGCGAATTGGTTGCTTCAAGAGATTGACAAAGCTCAGTGGATTGGAAAGACTCCATGCCTATCAAACTGTAAGTTGAATAGCTCATGCACTAGTATATCTTGATTCTGATTATGTCTTAGAGCAGAGACAACAATTCCTCTCCCTATGCTATTGACTCACAGTCGGATGTTGACTTGGATACCAGAGATCAATAGTCTTTTTTATAGAAGTAGCCTGGGTTCAGTCAGTAAGGAAACGACACCACACTAGAAGAACGAGTTGCAACATGCTCACGCGCAATGTCAGCGTCGGAGTACGATGCCTGGGACCAAAATCTCATCAATAGACATCCACTATAATGTTGAATCGCTACCCACCAAAAACTCCCCTATAATCCTAGAATCAACCTCCAAAATTCTTCTTCTCAATCGCACTACCCACCAACCCCTCACCCTTGATTACATTCGTCGCGCAAACCACAACCTTCGAGCCCCTCCCCTCACCACCACTCTCCTTCAACTTGTCCCCCACAAATCTCAAGGCCGCAATCTCAGCTCTCGTCACACCGCCCAGGAAGAACACAACAATAGTCTTGTTCTTCTCGCCAGCACTTCCATTCAACAGCTGTCGTGCCTTGACCGCCTTCTCTTCGCCCTTCTGCGTTTCGTCGAATGTTGCACCACGAATGTATTTACTCGCGTCGTCGAAAATGCGGAGGCCCTGGGCTAGAGGGTTGGCTTGAGCGCTTGCTCGGGGGTCGGAGGGCGGTTTGATGGCGTTGGCGAGGGTGTGTTTTTGAATGATGGATTGGATTATGCGCACGCTGAGGGGTGCGTAGCCGGAGAAAGTATAGCTGATGTCGTTTGGATTTGCTTCATTGACATCATCATCCCAAAGCTTTAGGCTCTTTCGCAAGGGCGTGTAGTTTGTTACGCTGCCTGGTTTAGCGGGCGCGCCTACGCCACCGAGACTCACGCCGCCTCGGGGTCCTAGCAAGCCCATTTTCTCGAGTGACGCAAGGGTAAGGATATGTTGCGGGCCATAAGCCTGGATAATGGCGCGTTTGAAGGTTTCAAGATCTTTCGGGCGGATTCCAGCATTGGTGGTAGATTCTAGGCAGAGCAAACGGAGGATGGCGGGGAGCGGTACATCACGGTTGATGAGCTCGGTTATCGTGTCGTGCTGGGTTGTAGGGTCGGCACCGGACATAATGTTTTGCTGCACTTCTAGGCTCCGCGTGAAGATGTCGGTACGCGTGAACTTGATAATCTCCTCTGCCAAGCTAGTGTGTAGCTTCAAGCTTGCTTGTTCAGCTTGGTAGCCCGGTAGCTTGGCGACAAAATCACGGAGCTCAGAAGTCGTCTTTGTAGCAAGCTGGTCGCGTCCTGTGCTGCTTTGGAGCCGACGGGCTGCTTGGTTAAGCAGGTTGCCGACAATGGCGAAATTGGCATCACCCAATTCGGCATACAGAGTGTCCTTCGAATCAATCATGATCTTGCGCTTCATACTGGTCGACGCCGATCCAGTCTGTCCTTGCTGAGGCTGTGCGCCGCCAGCTATGGAAGAGTCGACTTCTGTTTGGTTTGCGGTAATATTGAAGACCTCGTCGATGAGCCCTTCGTATGTCAACTGAGTAAGCAGCACCGTGGGAAAGTCGACTTCTCGATCGACGATGATGAGGCTGTCTATGTTAGAACTAGGTGCTAAGCCCATGAACGATGGTCCTCCGCTAGCAGATGTCTCGCCTGCCATGACTTCGGTACGCATGCGGATGAGGAGGTCAGCAAGGCGCTTGCCGTTATCACCCTTTCCGATGATGCGTGGAAACAGGCCATACTTCTGCTGCTGAAGCATGAGTGCTTTGGCTGACAAGTAGATTGCGGTCGGATCTTTCTTCTACACATAGTTAGTATCATGTCTACAGCAGGTCCAGAACACATACAAGATAGAGATCTGACACAGCATCTTCAAGTTCAAGCGACAGCACATCATCTGCAAGTGGCACGAAGAACAGCGGCCATTCGCTCACACTAGCTTCACCCAAAACACCTGCTTCTTCAAGCAGTTGATCGGAAGTCATAGTACGACGGGGCACCCAGAAGATGGAGAATTCATGCTCAATTCGGCTGTCTCGCCGTATACGTTTGATTTGGTCTATCTAGTATGTTAGCACCGTACAATAGACTGTTCCTATATGGGAGAAATAGGCAATCCAATAAAAGCGCTATGTTCGATTTAGGCATCAAGACTGGCTAGGCAGAGTGGGTACTGTCTGTCTAGCCTACTTTTTGAGCCAAAAGCTTGCCATAAGGCAGATGGAGAGGAACAAGTAAGGAAGCCGAGGGAGCTTCACTTACCAGCAACAGCCATCACAGTCTTCGCTTTCTCGCCTCTGACGAGGAAGACGATGTTGCGCTGAGACGAGTCGACATTGTCGTTCTCGAGGAAGAAGGGCTTGTCGACGCCATATTCCTGCAACGTGGAGAATTTGACAAGCAAGTTCAGTGGGCCTGCAAGAGCTTTCTCAAGCACGAGATTCTTCTTGCCTCTTATCTGTCCGCACGCGTTAGATGGTGCAGAGATCTGCGACGTTGATATTACCTTACACCCTCGAGCAGAAGAAGCAGCTCCCGGCGCGCTTTTTCAGTTATGTCCGCCGCATTGAGAGGTGTGATGGGCGCCATCTTCGCCGCTGTATCATGAGTTACAGCTTTTGCGAGCAATCCTAACGCGCATGACTATGCAGCTCGCCCTTGTGATGTGAAGGTCGATAGAGTGGGAAAGAGGTGGTTGGATTTTCGGGTCTTAAGCTTTGGACTCGAGGCACGTGCACGTTCATGGCTTGGCGTTTAGGTGGATAACTTCCTACTGCGTGCGCGACGAGTTGCACTTTTGCTTGGGAAGTTCGTGATACGATGCCTACTTGTTGAGCATACCCAGAATCTGAGCTGATAAACAACTGCTTGGTAACACATGTTCAACATTTGGTATCTCTACCATTGTAGCAACCTAGATAGTTTAGGACGCAGATAGAATTCATGTAACTATTCATAAAACATTCAATCCAACTCCAAACCCCAAGCCTGTGTATTCCCAAAATGGCATATGTACAGAACAGAGTCCCATAGCACACCCAAATGGTGGTAGCAACAAAGCGAACAAAGTAGAGGACAGCTCCAAAGGCCGAGGCTAGCCCGAACATCAATCGCGCTCGAAGCTCAAGCTACCGAGACATTCTCAAGAAAGACCCAACTCTCCATCTCAACCCCACCAACACCCGATTTTGCCTACTTTTACCGCGCCAATTCGCGTCAAACAGCGAGAAAAAACCATCAGCAAACGTCGAAAATGACAGAACCATCTCCCAACGCAGCAGCTGCGCAAAACCCCGACGTCGACCCTGCGATCACAAATGGCCTGGCGCAACAAGCATCCACAGAGCAACCCACAGATGTAGAGATGACAGATTCTGGGGCAGTAGCAGCAGTAAGTCTCTATCCTTCTTCGCTCAAGCACAATGACAACCACAAACACTGTACTAACACGTCCAAGCCACCCGCTCAAGACACCCAATCCCAAGCTCAAGCCGACCTCCAACCAACCGTCCAAACAGTCCCGCCAACACCTTCAACCACTACGCCCGCACCCCCATCTGCTCCTTCCCTCCCCACGGCGCCCACACCCACACCTGCAGCATCGTCGCGCAACTCGCCTCACCCGACTGCTCAAGCGCCAACTCAACCCATTCCACACGGTAGCCCGACCAGAGTGTATCTCAATCAGCATGTGACGCCGCATTTGCTAGAAGCTATGAAGCATCTTGCCACGACGGAGCCAGAGAAGCCATTGAAGTGGCTGAGTGAGTTTTTGGCGCAAAAGAGTAGGGAGATTGAGGGGCCTTGAGGGGTGGATGGACTGGTAGAGGGGAATATAGAGATGGTCCAGAGACTTCGTCAGGACGAGGAACAAGATGCCATGCGCATGCGTGGTCGGTTAGCAAGTCCATGGTATGCTGGTCAAACATAACTATACAGCGGAAGACATGATAGAAAAACATCCAAGGACCACGGGCTTATGCGAGGGCGTTTCCAAAGGTACAAGGCAGGCAGGCAGGCGTCATGAAGGATGATACCCAAGTCAATCAGCAATACAAACAGTAAACGATCAAATTCTGACACGTTCAATTCAACTTGGGTATATTCAATTCGAGGTGATGCTTTTGATTGATTCATTCCATATCGTAATCCTGTTAGGTATCCGCAAAGCATCCATGCCTGTGAAACTCCACTTAAATGTCTACCATGAAGACTACCACACACGCCATTCCTACATCTGCTTATGCGACGAGGGTAGAGGCGGTGGCGCTCTCGTACCTCCAGGTAGGGGGGAGGGCACCAACGGTCTTGTAGTAACGGGAGAGCTGAAGGTAATTAGCGCGTGCTCCGGTACATGGCAAAAGGCGAAGTCGACTTACACGGTGGATACGGGACTCGATGAGAATGAGGCGGAACTTGCTGTCCTTGTCCTTGCGGTTGGTCTGGAGGTGCTTGCGGACGGCAACGGCCTTCTTGATGAGCATGTAGAGGTCCTCTGGGATATCGGGGCTAAGGCCTTTATGCGCAAAATGTTAGCCTAGACCAACAAATGCAGTTTTGTATAGCGCGCAGGTGCTCTCGAAAGAGCAGAGCTGTGTCGACGTGCGCTTCATGTGTATAGGGCGATCGTACCGTTGGACTTGAGGATTCGGAGGATCTTGTTGCCAGTGATGACCTTGACCTGGGCGACACCGTGGCTGTCACGGAGGATCTCACCAATCCTGCGATTGTGTTAGTGCATCGTTCCCGAGTCCTTTTTCCGTGCGATTGTCCTTACTGAGATGGTGTAGCACCCTTCTTCGCGAGCTTGCAGATCTGGTCGACAACCTGCTCGGGAGTGGTCTTCAACCACGCAGGAGCGCTGCGGGAGTAGGGGATGGCAGAGGCTGATATGCCCTTTCCGTTGCTGTGAAGACGACCCATTTTGAATGAATGTTCCGGATGGCGACCTGGTCGATTAGTAGGGAGGCGTGTGGTAGGCTTGGAGTCGTGATGGAAGTTCGCGATCGAAGTTCCAATTTCTCGCGGCTCGGCTAGGTCTGTGGTGGACCGTGCGGGTTAGCGTCAAAGCTCCCATCGAAGAAAAAGTCAGCGACGACCGACCTCACCTCCTCACACTTCTCAATGTGAGAACACTGAAGCTAGACGAGTGCTTTGTGCAATGCCATCGTTACCCTGCTGAAGGTACTAATCATACAGCGCGACGATGGCTCCCCTCTCCAGGTACGTACGATCATCACCCATCTTTCATCGCACAATGATGACAACCCTTACTATTTTCTGGTACCTCTTATTTTAGGCGGGCCCTCACGGGCCTGCCGGTGCATTCAACCTTTATTCTGACACGCGATCTCACCTCTTCTTGTTCTATGACACGTTTCTTGGCGACATGCGCTAACGAGAAGCAGATTTATATGGCACCGAGGCTCATTGTCCAGAGTGTTGGTAGGGTTCTTCACTTCCATAGCTATGAATGAAAACTGCTCTTTCCCATCAAGCAACGTGCATGCGCTTTCCGATGAACTCTGCTCGTAACTTCCATACGCTACATATCATCACGCCATAGCGGCATCCGTCAATGTTGTTCGATCAATCAATACCCTGTTCCATCACCACTACAACCCTACTCACAACATTTTCTTCTACATTGCGAACGCTACTCCGCAACGCATTGCTCATACAATAATCACTTTTGAACATCCAACATGAAGCATACGATATTGAGCGCAGTTTTTCTTATTCCCTTCGCCTGTGGCAAGACCTCCAGCGAGCTATGTCGCGGTACGGCCGAGCTGTCCTCAGATGGCAACTAGTACTGCTCTGAAGTCTGGGCAATCACCTATCGCAACATCAGTCAGCCCGGCGCCTACAATCAGACCACTATAGTTGATCCGAAGACTGGTACCTGCGGTCATGAACGTGTTGCCTATCCAAGCACAGGAGAGTTGACACCCTTGTTTGGACAAGTATGGCCTGCCATGGGTTCTAGACGTTGCATCACTGACAGCGCCAGGTATCAATGCACCTTCGCGGACCCATGAACGTCTCTCAGCTCGCAGTCTACCAGCTTCCAGACGAAGTGCATACAATGCAGAAGCGAACTACAGTGCCATTCTACAACCGTCGTCGAGCATTGGAGCAGCGAGAAACACCTGTGATATCTGACACCACTGCCACTCCTACGCAGTCGTCGTCACCATGCTGGCTCAATCGTCTGAACAAATGGACATATAGTACAACAATCGGTTGCACCCCAGCTACAGTGACATCGACTGTGACGGTAAAGGCAGCCTGTTCTTCAATTAGTATCTCGCAGGCTGCACCGAACACGACTTATATAGGTCCTCCGCTGTCATGTATGACTGCGTCTGCTGCGGCATCGATAGCCGATCCCGCGTCTTCAGCATCGAACTGCACTTGCGGCAATGATAGAGTTGATGACCCCATCTTTCAGAGGCCCAACGGACAGGTCTACGTCAGTCCAACCTCAGTATTGAAACCGACATCATTCTCAACACAAAATACATCACCAGTGTTTCAACGTCCCAACGGACAGCCTTATGATATCCCTGCGCCATTGCCATCGTCCATGGTGAAAAGGCAGGTTGCCGATTGGAGCCGCGTTGCATACTACACGTCAACAGCACCGGCGCAAGCCACTGGACTCAGTTTCATGGCCAATCTGGGCGACCCCCAAAAGTCTGGTACTTTCGACTAGTAAGTCGTCCGCAATTCTTGAGATGTTGATGCTGAAGTCCTCAGTGCCTTTGGAAACTCGCTCAGCTATGTCACTCCTCGAGGTGACAAGGTAGCAGCCGAGAGTCTACCATTCAACGGCATGCTTCAAACGTCTGAAATAGAAATCATAGTTCTGTCTGACAAAGAGTGTGACGCGTACTGTCCGTATTGGAGGCCAAACGCAACCTCTCACTACGGCTGGTCCGGCTCGTCAAAAGCCTTCTTCATCGAATTCCAGATGGACCACTACCCCAACCTCGGCACAGACCAAGGCATGCTCTCTGGCGCTCCAGCCTACTGGTTCCTCAACGCAGCCATCCCTCGTATCCTACAGTATGGCAGCGACCGCAACAACATCCCTTGCTCGTGCTGGTCCACCGGATGCGGCGAATTCGACGCCTTCGAGCTCCTAAGCAACGGCGCAGAACGAGCGAAGTCGACTATACATCGGCAGGGGAATTTGGAGGGCGGGGACTCGAATTACTTCAGAAGACCTGTTGGACAGACGATGAAGTTTGCGGTTGTGTGGCATTATCCGCATATTACAGCGTTGGTGTTGGACGACAAGTTTGACTTTTCGCAAAGCATGTCGGATGATGCGATGAAGAAGTTGGTGGCGTATGATCCGGATAGCTGGGTGCACTCGCTGTATGCTATTGGGGACTAAGGAGGGTGTTTTCTTGGAGGTAGTTTGTGATTTTCATGTGAAGGAATCATGTGTAACAACAGTAGGCCGAACAGGACAATTCAAGCAATTGGTTTTCTCTCATGCAGTGCATTTCCAAGAGTTTCCTTAAGCTGGAATGTGAGTGAGTTGAACTCTACGACTGGGGCAAACTTGTGGTCACTGCACAATCAGCATGTGGTGGAGACGGATTTGGGCGATGCAGCGGAGTGGGCCGGCGATTGTAGCAGTGGAGTGGCAAAGTGGTCGGCGTGTGATAGGTGACGGTTGGGCTTGCCAAAGCGGGCACGAGAAACCGAGGTCTGTTCGCGCGACTCAGCGTCTGTGTGTGTGAAAGACGAGCCGCACCCCGGCCGACGACATTGCGCATTCACTCATCGCCTCCATCTCCATCTCCGTCTACGTACGACTCTGCATCCAGCCACATCGCCTCTATCACTGCTTGCGCGCGCAGTATCGGTCATCAGCCAAACGTCCAGGCGGATCCGCCCTTTTCGCGATTCCAAGCCCCGGCCGCCGCAGCTTCCCCGCAAAAACTCGCAGCCCTCGATCGCCGCGAATTGCCAGCCTCTCGACGTTTGCCGGCCTGCACATTGACGACGTCCTCCATCATCTCTGCGAAGCAGCCTTCTTTTCTGCGCACACAGGCGCGGACGACGCACAGTCGACAAAATGTCTGCGCCATCGCCGCCAAAGCCGTGGGAGACGAGCAACGGCGCGACAAGTGCCTCGGTCGGTCAGTTCCGCCAGCCATTCCATACGTCAGGGATAACCGCGACTAACAACAACACAGGCCTCACGGGATCGAATAGCACCACAACACCCACTTCGACGACGACATCATCAAGTGCGCCTCCATTGCCGTCAGTGCCGGATTCCCTCAGCACCGTCGCGAACCGCAACGCGTCCAACTACTCCGGCATGAACAATCGCTATGGCTCCCCCTACAGCAGCGGATATGGAGGAATGAGCAGCTACAGCTCACCTTACTCTACCATGGGCGGCGGCTACGGCTCCATGTACGGCGGCATGGGCGGTATGGGTGGTATGTACGGCGGCATGGGTGGCATGGGCATGGGAATGGGCGGAATGTACGGTGGTATGGGAGGCATGCCAGGCGACCCAAACAGCAGCCTCACACAATCATTCAGTCAAAGTACAGCGGCGACGTTCCAGTTGATTGAGAACATTGTCGGTGCATTCGGCGGGTTTGCACAGATGCTGCAAAGCACATACATGGCGACGCATTCGTCCTTCTTCGGTAGGTTCACCCTCCAGCTGCAGCCAACCAAATGCTAACATGAACAGCCATGGTATCTGTGGCAGAGCAGTTCGGAAACCTACGACAAACGCTTGGCTCGGTTTTGGGCATTTACACCATAATGCGATGGATAAGAACGGCGATTGCAAAGCTCACCGGACGACCCCTACCAGCTGATGCGACGGCCCTCACCCCCGCTAGCTTCGCAGCCTTCAACGGACGCATGCCCGACGGCTCACCCGCACCCGCGAAGCCCTCCAAGAAACCATTCTTTGTATTCATGCTCGCTGTATTCGGTCTACCCTACCTCATGGGCAAACTCATCAAGGCACTCGCGCGATCACAAGAAGCCGAGGAGCAACGGAAGATGCTCGAGAACCCGCAAGCCGGCCAACCGCTCGATCCTAACAAGCTCGAGTTCTGCCGCGCCCTCTACGACTTCACGCCCAACGCCAACATGCAGGGAATGGACTTGTCGGTCAAGAAGGGAGATATGGTCGCTGTGCTAAGTAAGAGCGACCCCATGGGCAATGCATCAGAGTGGTGGAAGTGCAGATCAAGAGACGGGCGTATGGGTTATCTCCCTGGTATCTATCTCGAGACTATTCAGCGAAAGACACCTGCGCAGATTACCAGTGGAAGTCAGAGCGGTAGTCCGGCTGGCAGCAGAACCCAGACGATGACCAACAGCAGCGATTCAAGCAGGACTGCTACCATGACTGCAGCCAAGGTACCTGAAAAGGTCGGTCCGAAGGTTGAGAGCAAGGCGGGTGATATGGGGGTTGAGAGTTTCCAGAAGGGCGCTTTCTACTCGTAGGATTCGAGCGACGTTTACCTTTCCTATCTTTAATGCGATTTCCCCTAGGAGTGTACAGTTGGCTAGGCAAAAGCTACGGTATGGCGTATGGCGCGCAGAGATATCATGGGTCTATGAAGCCCAAATTCGAACATTCAACAAATTTCAAAATCTGAGTCTCTGAAGTCAATCATGAGTTGGTATATATGATTCTGAAGATAACCTAGATAATCCATATCTAAAAAAGTGGTGTTCAGACACTACAGCCGTCGTCCGCCTTTACCCTTGCATGTGCGCTCCGCAACGTCACCCAGCTCTCGGAACAAAGCCGAGACCCCGAGAAACGACAGGCAACGACCAGCCTGGCACATCTGGAACCCTATCACCTTTTCCCTTCGCACTCTCCTAGTCGCTCCTTTCAACTTCCACAACCACAATTTCCCTTCAATCATCGTTCTAGGCTGTTACCGTTAGACGTGCTGCTTGCCCCTCCCCCACTCAGTGCAGTGTCCAGGGTCGCAACCTGTCTAGCTCCAGTCGCGAACAGCTGAGACACGAAGCAGACAAAGCACGCGTAACCACGACGTTGTCGCTGTAAACCAGGTACCGCGAAAGAGGCACTGCGTCTGTTCGCGCCTCTACACCAGAGCTGGATTGAAGGAGGAGCGCTACTGCACAACTCAAGATGTTCGCGTCGAAACGGTTAGGCAAGGTATGTTTACCCAGTCTTGAGCGGAGATGTAGAGGGAAGGAGAAGGCGCAAAGACAGATACATGAAGGGAGAAGAAGCTAACGTGTGTTGTAGGAGCTGTCAAAGGTATCGACTCCCTCTCATCGGTCGTCTTCGGTCGAATCAGTTCCTACCCACCACGCATTCCTCCAAATTCACGCGTCCATGTGCCAAAATCTACACACAACTCGCGCCCACAGCGTAGAATCCAAGGAATGACTATGGACACGGCTACGCAGGACAAAATGATCAGGTTGCTGACGACGAGGACACAGATGCACGAGAAACTCCCTCCAGGCATAACGCTCATCCAGGCCGACGACTTCCAGACCTGGCTCGTGGACATCCAAGTCATGGACGACAACCCGCTTTACCAGGGAGAAACATATCGGTTGAAGTTTAGTTTCACGCCACAGTATCCTATCGAGGTATGTCTCCCCTTTCCTCTCATACTACTTGCTCACCACCGCCCATCCCCCACTCCGACCTTTTGACTCCCTCCATTATCCTTTTGCGCCACATTCTCTTTTGCCCCATCAACTACCAAAAACACGACTAATGCCATGTGGTATCGCAGGCCCCCGAAGTAGTCTTCGTCCGCACACCCACGCACCCCATACCCTGGCACCCGCACATCTACTCCAACGGCATCATCTGCCTCGACTTGCTCGACCGTTCCGGTTGGTCGCCTGTTCACAACGTCGAGAGTGTGTGTGTCAGTCTGCAGAGTATGCTTACGAGTAATACGAAGAAGGAGAGGCCGCAGGGCGATGAGAATTTCGTGAGGTATAATACCCAGCGGCCGAGGGATATTAGCTTTGTTTTTCATGATGAGAAGGTCTAGGCTTTGCTCTCATGGCAGGTAGGCTATGAGGAGGGGAGTGTGTGTGTGTGTGTGTATTCACGCTGCATGTGTGGGTGTTAAATGGCGTTTATGGTGAATACCGGACGGGGAGTATGGTTGAAATGATGGCATGTTACGACTCGGGTTGATGATAGCTAGCATGCTTTTTGTCAATATCCATACCTTTACATGGAGTCGTTTGCTAGATCGAAGGATATGTGGCCAAGGGACCTGCTTCTCGCGATAAAACACATCTGCGAGAGGTCTGGATCATATTTTACCCAGTAACATGGAGCTACAGGATACGTCGACCACTTTCCGGATGCATCTTCAGTATTCAGTACAACAGAAGGGATGTCCGCTTCATCACAGATGAAGACAATGAAAGCTAGTATGACACTTGAAAACAGCTGATATATGTGTACTATCTTACAAGCTCGTCTATCGCTTTCGAATCAGACGTGCAAACACCCAGAACGCCATGCTACAGAAATGCCAACCATCTTCGCTGCCATCTTCGTCATATCCATCATGCATTGCTCGGCCGTTATCCATGTATATCTTTCGCTCGTGCTCATCATCGTTTGCGTCTTTGTTTGTCATCATCAATGCGGGCCTCGTAGATCACCTCGCATGTCCCCCCATCTTCGTCGCCATGATGCATCATGTAAATCTCAAACAACGAGGCTTTGCTTCCCTCCCTCCTACCCCCTCCCCTCCCCCAATAAAGAAAGAAAAAGGAAACGGTAAAGTCAAAGGAAAGAAACTATACTGCGCACATCATCCAAACGATGCCTCCTCACATGTGCCTATCGAGACCTTCGTTCAGCAGCATACCCCACATTCGTCGAAACAGTCGTCTTCACATCCGTAATCACGCTGTTTGTGTCCCAAGTCCCCGCGTCGGAAGGACTCGTCTGCCTTCTCAGGTTTCTGGGTCTGTCGTGATAAGGCTTGTTCTGCGAGACAGCCGTTGCAGGCCCATTGTTCGCATGAGTAATCTCGCTGCTCGTATCCCAGGTACCGGAGTCGGAACCGTCGTCGGAGAAGCTATGGTGTTCATGCTGCTTCCTGAGTTGTTCGACTCGCTTGAGCTGCTCAAAGGGACCGGGTGGGTAGCTCGAGGGGGCGAGATCGCTGAATTGTCCGGTTGGATAGGGGACGTTGGTTGAAACGGTCGTGGGAGGGGGGCGGTGTGTGACTGTCGTCACTTCACTGCTGGTGTCCCAAGTGCCGGCATCGCTGCCGCTGAGCCTTCTCAGCTGGCGGGGTAGCACGTTTGAGTAGGGTACGTTTGTTGATACGGTTGTTGGAGGCGCGCGGTGGGTAGTGATCTCAGTATTCGTATCCCAAGTCCCGGTGTCGGATACGCCATCGTCAGACTCGTCCTCATCGGAATCGCTTGGTCTTTGCAGATATCGCGACATCTCTGTCGGGTATGGTACGTTAGTGGAGACAGTCGTAGGAGGAGCGCGGTGGGTATTGATCTCGGTATTCGTATCCCAAGTCCCAGTATCGGAAACAGCATCGTCGTCATCGTAGACAGCCATTCCCCTTGTGTCACGAGGTGGTGGCATGGACCATCGTTCCGACTCGTCCATATGCTTCTCCATCGGATAGGCGACGTTAGTCGATATGGTAGTGGGCGGAGCACGTTGAGTGACTTCGCTACTAGTATCCCAGGTACCGCAGTCGGAAATGCTTCTCGACCGCTTCAACTCCCAAGGCATTCCTGTCGGATAAGGAACGTTGGTCGATACGGTGGTGGGTGGGGGCCGAGCAGCAGAGATCTCAGTGTTGGTGTCCCAGGTACCAGCGTCGGAGATGCTCCTCTGACGTCTGATCTCTCTCGACTCTCTCTTCAACTCTTTCGAGTCTCGTCTTGAGTCGTACGAGGAAGGATAGGGTGCATCCATCGTAATAGTGGTAGGTGCAAAATCATGAGTCATGATGCTGTTTGTATCCCAAGTGCCAGCATCAGAGATGCTCCTCTGTCTCCTGACCTCTCGCGAGTCTCTCTTCGACTCCCTAGATTCTCTTGATTCCCTCGATGATGTCGATTCCTTGGTAGAGTCCTTGCTTCCTCTATCCTTGTTCCTCTCCCTCTTTTCACTCCTAGCTGAGTTCCTGGAGCTACCATGAGAGCCCTTTATTGGAGTACTGGGATAAAGAGCCTTCATGGCAGCACCGCGGGTCTCATACAGATAGCGAGCCTTTTCACGCTCAGTTTTATCCGAGCGGTCACTCCTCTCCGTTCGATGGCTGCGGCTGCTCTTCTCAGTGCGCTCACTCTTTTCCGTACGTTCGCTCTTTTCAGTACGCTCGCTCTTATCAGTGCGCTCACTTTTTTCGGTGCGCTCACTTCTATCAGTGCGCTCGGTATCGGCAGATTTGGTCGTACGGATACTCGCAGCATACCCGCTCTTCCTGCGACTGATTTCTGGTCGAGGAGTGATATCAAATAGCTCGTCTTCCATGGCATGTTCGCTAGATCGACGCTTGTGCGTAGAGCGACGTCGTGAGTGCGTGGTGGAGGTTGACGTAGTCCGCGTGCGTTGAGGCACCAGTGTTTCAATCTCATCAATGGCATCGAAAAGATGAGATACCGTGTCTACCGGCGTTGGAACTCGTGAATCCTCTTGAATCGTTTCTCCCGTTGTGGTGCGGGAAAAAGACGGAGGCAGAATCGCGCTTTCGACGGACGCACGATGGCGTATGGCTTCAGCAATCTCTGCTGCCGTTGAAGGAATATCGGGCTTTGGCTTCGGCGGTGGTGGCGGTGGCTTTTTCTTGGGGCTTGGTGCGTGTGAGGGAGCCAGACTCTCCACTGGCATACCAATAAAGTTCCTAGGCGACGTGAACACGGATGTTGGAGGCGCCGGTGGACGTGAGAACGTAGAGCCTGGAGGCTTTGGCTTGTCGTCCGGGGAAGGAGCAGAGAAGAGGTTCAATGCTCGCTCAATGGCCGAGAGCTTCTTTGGCTTCTCTGGCTTCTCGGCGATAGGTGACATTGGGCGTGATGCGGAAGATTCCTCAGCCGAATTCGTCTCGGTCTTCGTCGGAGATCGGGGAGCGGGTGGAGACGGAGGAGGTGGTATAGGGTCGCGGGGCGGCGGGCAGGCCTGAGAAACCGGTGGATTAGCCAAGTGATCTAAAGCAGTCTTTCCGTCTTACGTAGATCTCGTTATATCGCGAGCCTTTCAAGAGGCGAGGTGAATGAAGCGGTGAATCAAGCTCGAAAACGGTGCTAGGAACGCGGGGGTAAGGTGAACACGCGGGTGGTGTTACATACCGGCGGCGGAAACTTGCCCTCGTCAGTCGGACTCGTTAATGCAGTGGTATGGGATGGCAAACCAGCAGATTTGAGCTCCTCCATTCTCGTCACGACTGGCTCTGCATCATCATACAGGGCCAATCCATGGTGGAGAATGCAGCCTTCGTCGCGCTCTTCGTTGTTCTGGAAGATCTCGTGCTTCGATTCGCGATAGACGACCGGGAAGATTCTAAGCAGTAGCTGTCGTTGCGAATCAGTAGGAGGGAGGCTATCGTCCGCCGAACCTGTCTCTGCCTTGTAAGCTGGCCAAAATTGGTTGCCAGTGAATTGATGTTCTTCATCATGTAGCGCAGGCATGACAGCGGTGATCATCTCGCGCTCGAGACGAGCAAACCTCCATGTCTCTGCAGCAACCTTGACAATGCGTTTCACAGCAATCTTGATACCCTCCTCCTCTTTCGGATCAGCAAAGTGTCGGATAGCATTGACAATCTCCTCCACAACAGTTCCCGCAGCAGTATTGATGCGCTGCTTTGCGCCGGTGCTGGTGAATGCAGCAAGGAGTGTTTGTTGTCGCCAGATCGCTTCTTTGCGCGTGCTCTTCTCGCGAATGTGGTGGCTCATTGAAGAAAACAGGGAATCAGCTTTGTCGTACCGGCGACCAAGACTGAACAAGAACGGGCCGAACACACGGAACGTGATCAACTTTGATACAGTGTGGGCGATGTATGCAGCTCGAACTTGCCTGGATAGAATGCTCGGTTAGTATCTGAGGTTATGGTCTACATGGATTGATCTTTCTCACCTGGAGGCAATGCTATCGCCAAGAAATGATGGCAGGTTGGACGGTACTTGAGAAAGATCTTCTGGCGGTGGCCTTACTGGAAGGTGAACGAAATGGGTTGTAGCGAGGTCGATGATTTGCCTTTGCAGCTGAGAAAAGGATACCAGGCTAGACGCGATAGTGTTAACGGGTGACTCCTAGCATAATAGAAAGATGTGGGAGTCGCGACTGATGCGAAAGCAAGCATTGCGTTAAGGGGTTGGTGAACTCTGAAGACAGTGTATGGCAACACATGGTGGCTTTCAGCGTGACAACACAGCCGTTGGCCAGAAGATTCGCTGGACGGTCTCGGTGCGCTCTTCGTTACCCAGGGTTGGGACGAGGAAGCGAATCGAAGCCGTTCGCAATCGATACAACATCAGCCACGAATGCAGCTTCTGCCACCACCGTGGGGATATCATAAACAAATGTGCAGGACTGGGTCACTTACTAGTAGCTGTCGCCCTTGCTCTTGATCTCGGCAATATCACCATAACATTCCATCATCTTCTCCAGTCTGGATTTTTCCGACTCGAGGTTGTTGGCAACACTTCTGATGACCTCCTTCTCCTGTTGACTTTCGGCCTTGAGTTGATTGTATTGGTTCATTAGCTCATCGTTCTCTCTCACCAACTGATTGGCCCTCGCTGCTTCCTCTTCGGCTCTCGTTTCCGCTTCATCTCGTTGCTTCCGCAAGTTGTCGCGCTCCTCAAGGGCTTTCTGGAGCTGAGACCTCAGCTCAGATGCATTCTCGGCATCTTGGCCAGCCTGCTTCAACTTCTTGTCGAACTGGATAGCAAGGGCGATCTTCTCGGCGTCGTGTTTCGTGATTGTGGCGGACTTCCATTCGTCGAAATCTCTCCACGCCCTTTCCCTCTCTTCCGCCGAGGTCCTCTCCAAGGTGCGATGCACATCTTCCAACTCCCTGTACCTGTCCTCCCAAGACCTCATAGCTGCATTCAATGCCAATTTGGACTCTTCAGCGTCTCTTTTGGCTTTCTTGGTCTCGGCAATCAGCTCTCGAAGCTCTCTAACTTGCTCTTCCAAATTACCAATCTGGAAATGTAGTCTGCTTGCTTCGGCAGAATGCCTGTCTTCCAAGTTGCGAATCTTGTCCTTCAGTTCACCAAGCTCACCATCCTTTGCTCGCAGTTGCTGTTCTTGCTCAGCACTCTGCCGACGGAGCAAGTCCTCCCTGATACGTAATTGATTGTGATTCTCTTTGTAATGCGCAAGTAGCACGTGCAGATCGGTCTGCGGGATGCGTGAGAAAGCGTCACCAGACCCGTTTTCGATTGCAGGTCGACTCTCTAAAGCGTGTGAATGATAGTCTCTAGAACCCAAGGAGTCCTGTCGTTGCGATGAGTTGCCATAAGGAGGGTACCCGGGTGGGTATTGGCTCCATGATTCCTGGTAGGGAGGGGAGGAAGAATGCGACGAAGGGCCGTAAGGATTGGGGTTAGGCGCGGGATAACCCTGCTGACTCATGCCGTATGCATGATTTGGGTACTGGTGAGGCGGCTGGGTTGGCGGGGCATAGTAGCTGGGATGATAATTTGGTGGAGGGGCCGGATAGGTGGGCTCAACAGGCACTCGGGATGCAAAAGCGCTACGTGGTTGATGTGGGCCCAAGTGGGACCGCGACACTTCATGTGCTTCACCGCTAAATGGACGCCTCGACGCTATCCTGTTTTGTACTAGAGCGGAATCTGAATCGTCGTCTGTATCGAAAGTAGGAGCATATCTAAAGGGAAACATCTAGTCAGTACAACAATTCCATAAGAGTTCGGTGAGTAAGCTTATGTATCTTAAGCATGTTCGCTTTGGGCCCAGTGTAGTGGTTTGCGGTCGCGCCGAAGAAGACCCGCGCTATGCGCTCATCGAGCAATTGGATCGAGTTGACATACCTTGGTCGTACTTTACTCATTGGCGGGCTCGGTGCCGCAGGTCTATCATCCTCAATGAGCTGTGCCACAGCGTAAGGCTTTGGCGCATGGTTTGGACCCGCTTCGTGTGTTCTAAGCTTCGGTGCATGTGGCGCGAAAGATCGATACGATCGAAATGGTCGATCAGAGACTGGAGAACGATCTTGCATATCAGGTACTCCCGAAAGAGGTGACGGAGCACGTGCTGACTCGATCATTGATCGACGTGCGATGAATGGTATCTCGGCCTGTTCACGTGACCCATCTTCAACATGCCTCTCTGCTGCCAATCTTTGCTCCTCTGCGAGAACCTCTGCTGCTGCTCGAGCTTTCCTTGCAATTCGAGCCTGGGCTGCTTTTTCACGTCGTAATTGCTCTTCTTCAAGTTCTTTCTTTTCTTTTCGAGCGCGTTCGGCGGCGGCAGCAGCCTCGATCTCGTCCTTCTCTTTTTGAGCACGTTCGGCAACTGCTGCAGCTTCGATCTCTTCCTGGGCTTCTGCTGCACGTCTTTCTTCCTCCATTAACGCTAGGAGTTTCCTCGCTTCGGAAATCTGCTCGAGCTTCTCTTGCTCAAGCCTCTCACGGGCTACTCGCTCTTCTTCGAGTCTTTCAGACTCTCGTTGTTGTTCTTCTTTCTTAACCCTCATTTCTTCTACAGCTCGTTTGACGGCTTCAGCAGCTTCCATCTCTTCTTGGGCCTCTCTTGCACGTTGATTTTCTAATGAACTGCTGGCTTCGGCTTCCTTGTGTGACATCTCTTGCTCTAGGGCTTCTTTCGCCAGCCGCTCGCGCTCGAGAGCTTCTTGCTCCAGCCTGTCCAACTCTTTTTGCTGCGCATCTTCTTGAGCTTGAACAGCCTGCACATGCTCAGCAGCTTCTTGGGCTTCCGCAGTGGTCGTTGCTTCTTCCTCAAGTTGCACCTGCTCTTGCGCTGGTGCTTCTTCGTCTGCAGGCGCAGCAAATTCATATGATGGTTTCGTGGCAGCCTCAACAGAAAGCACTTCAGGTGTAGATTCAGGCTCAACTTCCGGCTCAGCGGCGAGTGTTACCAACCCCTCCTGCGCAGTCTCAAATCTCTCAACACCCGGCCTCTCAGGGGCTTCTAGCACTGATATATCATCGATGGATACATCTTGTGGTTCGGCACCTACCGGCTGCTCGGGTGCTGCTGGAAAGATCTCGAGTTCTTGTGCAAACACCACTGGATCTTCTTCTGTTACAGTTTCGGTAACATCCTCGACTGTGTCAGCTGACTCTTCTGGTTGAGCCTCGGGAGCTTCAGGTACTTGAGGTACTTCAGGTGCTTCGGGAGCTTCAGGAGCGTCGGGTACTTGGAGTATATCTATTGGATCTAGCTGAACTTCATCTCCACTGAGAGTATCCTCCATTGGTTCTGCCGACTCGACGGCTTCTTCTGCAGTGGTAGGTGCAATCTGTACGGAAGGTTCTGCTTCAGCTTTAGGCGCTGGCTCGGTTGCAGATTCTTGTAGAGGTTCTGTGACTTCAACCGGCGTTTCGTCTTCAGCTGTATGCTGAACAGATTCTTGAATGGGGAGGAGCGCTGGTTGATATGTGTACCCTTGGATTGTAATTTGTTCTTCTGACGCATCCTCTTGCTCCACAGTGGGTTCCGGATCATTCGCTTCTCCTGGTTCGATAGATGGTAGCTCTTCTTCCTCCACCGTAGTATGTTGCATATCTTCAGCGCTTTGTGCGGCAGTCGCTAAGACCGTGGCTTCGGTAGGGTCCGCTTGCGATCCAGATTCCCGCTCTTCTTCCATTGGCGGCTCCAGGTCTGCAGCAGGTATGGTCTCAGTGGCCTGTGGCTCTGTGGCCTCGTCGGGAATAGTCTGTATGCTCTCAGAGTGTTGTGAGGGTGCAGGTGTGGACACGTCCACCGGCGTGGGAACCGTACCCTCGTCTGTCTCCACTTCGGAAGCGGTTGGCATTGACTGCTCCCCGGACGCTGCTTCTGTGGCTGATGGCTCTGCTGTCAATGGAACTTCAGGCGCATCTGGAAATGGTTCGGCAGCATTCGTTGGCACGCTGTCAGGTGGAGCAACAGTCTCCACCGGTTTCCTGCTCTTGCTTTTCTTCTTCACCATAACGGCGGCCGCCAAGTGAGATGGTCGTTTTATATAATGTTAAAGACGCCAGAACACCTAAAAATTACAGCAGAGCATGCGCTTCTCACTTGGAGCTCAGATGGTTGCAGAGATTAGAATAGCTGTCTATTAACGTGGCATGGCGGCGGGAAACAGGTCAAAAAACAATGAGCAAGCGCAGAATCAGTATATAAGGAACGCGGCAGTGAAAATGATGAAAGAGGATAGTACAAGCTGCAAACGCCATGCCGCCCAATGGGAGATTGGCAGGGAGCTGCCAGCTCATCGCAAACTTGAGCGGCCTAATTTATATGCCCCGAGCGTAACGTCTCCAGCCATGGCAGACGCCTTCGCGTGTCTGGTACAGTCACGTCTATATGGTCGCGCTGTGCTTCTCATTCTGTACCACAACGGCAGCCATGGGCGGTGGATCAACGGGAGACCATGGCCCGAATTCATTGTTGATATTTACTGTAGGAAAACGATCCAACGAACCAATATGCACGCGATGACGCCGTGGGAAGTCAAAATTTGGCCTCGATGCAGAAGCGACAGGGAGGGCGTTGTGGCATACTGCGGTTGGACGTGTTAGCTGCATATCAGCCTCGAAAGGAGTGCACTACAGCGGGTGCTAGCGGTAAAAGAGCAGCGGTGTGTGTGAAGATGCAGAAGGAAGATGCGTTGTCAACAAGTTTAGTAGCTGCTAGCCCCACCCGACCTAGCGCGCTTTGACCCGAGGCGTGGAACTTCCTCCGCCTTCCGACGCGACGTGAAATCGTCAGGGCTGCACAGGCTCCCATCACGCGCTTTGCAACTCCAACCAGGCTAGCACTGAGTATGTCACTCTGCAGTCGAGTCTTCACCAGGTCCAGCAACTTGGGGCGGCATGGCTAAGCCTCGAGCCACGCGGAAACAGCCGATTGTGCTCTCATCCGACTCTGAAGCAGATGATTCACACACACCGCCTCCCACGCGTTCCAAGAGGGGCACACTAACAAGCGTACCGACTGGGGCGCATGGTAAGAACAAGGCTACCCGATCCCAGACACGTGCAGCCTCTCCCACGCGATCGAGAACAGCTGCTACTAAGACTACCACGTCTCCAGCCAAATCCCCGGCCAAGACAAAGCCCGTCCTCAAGCCCATCACTTCTTTCTTCAGCAGTGTGCCGCGGCCGCAATCGCTACAGCCCACGCCGAGTCCCGAGAAACCTGCCGCGTCCATTGAGCATGTAGACGATATATTCGACGACGACATTTTTGATTCCTCGGACGATGCGCAACCGCTCAAACCCTCGAAACCTCTCCCCGTGCGCAAGAGACCCATCGCTGCGACAGCGCCAAGTGACCATGGCAGTGCCGTGAATAGTAGACAGAAGTTCCTACGAACAGCAAGCGGAGCCCGCAGTGTCACTCCCTCGTCGTCTCAGCCGGCGCGGCAGGACGCAGAAGACCGGCGGCCATGGACTGAAAAGTACGGCCCCGTGTCGCTCGATGAGCTCGCTGTACATAAGAAGAAGGTGACAGACGTCCGGACATGGCTGGCCGACGTCTTCAGCGGCAAGTCGCGTAAGAGGTTGCTGCTTCTCAAAGGCCCCGCTGGTAGTGGAAAGACGACGACCATGTCCTTGCTCTCTAAAGAACTGGACATCGAAATGCATGAGTGGAAGAACCCTGTAGGTTCCATGTCCACTTCTGACAGCTTCGTGTCTGCTACAGCACAATTCGACGACTTTGTTGGGAGAACTGGAGCCTTTGGTAGTCTGGCCTTCGATAAGCCGACAATGAGTCTTCAGTCCGCTTCGCCTAGCAGTCATGCTGCAAGGCAGAAGCAACTGGTCCTAGTAGAGGAGTTTCCGAATACATTTGCACGTACTTCTTCGGCCGTTCAATCTTTTCGCTCTTCCGTCCTCAACTATCTTGCTGCCAACACACAATCAGCTACTGCATTCTTCTCCACCCAAGTCGATTCCGAGCAGCCCGTGACTCCAATCGTTATGATCATCTCAGAGACTCTGCTGTCTACCAATACAGCAGCAGCAGACAGCTTCACTGCACATCGTCTGTTAGGTCCTGAGATCCTGACCCATCCTGGAGTGGATGTTATCGAGTTCAATCCAATCGCAACCACATTCATGACGAAAGCGCTAGACACAATCGTTGTCAAAGAGGCACGGAAGTCTGGACGTAAGAAGACCCTCGGGCCACAAGCCATTCAGCGTCTTGCGGAGCTTGGAGACATCAGAAGCGCAGTCTCATCACTCGAGTTCTTATGCTTACGTGGCGACGACGCGGAAGGCTGGGGCGCAAAGGTCAACTTTACCAAGAAGAAGGGGCCGAAAGATGTCCCAATAACGAAGATTGAACAGGAGTCGCTTGAGATGGTGACGCAGCGGGAAAGTACTCTCGGTATCTTCCACGCCGTTGGGAGGGTCGTCTACAACAAACGTCTACCGGAAGACCCTAACACACCTGTAGCCCATCCACCGAACTGGTTTCCCGAGAGGCGAAGGCCAAAGGCTTCGGAGGTCAATGTTGACACGCTCATCGATGAGCTAGGCACCGATACACAAACTTTTGTTGCTGCTCTACACGAAAACTATGTCCTGTCTTGCGGAAGTGCAGATAGTGAAGAGACAATGGATTCTATTGAGGGATGTATAGAAGGCCTTTCGGATGCCGATCTTTTATCGCCGGATAGGTTTGGCGCTGGCGCTGGCCGTCGGAATCTTCAAGGAACGAGTGCGGACAATCTGCGTCAAGACGAGATGTGCTTTCAGACGAGCGTGCGCGGACTTCTGTACAATCTGCCATATCCTGTCAAACGAATGGCGCCACCCCCGGGCATAAGGGGCATCAAAGCGAAAGGCCAGGGAGCAAGTGGCGGCGCGGCGAGAGGGAACGCGTTCGTCATGTACTATCCGGCGTCGCTGCGGATATGGAAACAGCAGGAAGAGATTGAGGATTTATTGGAGATGTGGGTATCGAAGGCGCAACGTGGTGAACTGTTTTCGACGGGGTCAGGTACATCAAGACCGACTTTCTCAAGCGGAGGAGTCGAGACTTGGAGAGGCAATGCCTCGTTTTCACAACCCACATCAGCGTCAGGCTCGAAAGGTGCGGAAGAAGATGCACCCGCTTCCATTCTCCTGGGAAGTGGTGGCTCAGCTCGGAATGAGATGCTTTTGGAACGTCTTCCTTACATGACTACCATTTTACGAAGGTCACGTATGCCGCCTCCATCTACAGCAGCCACTGTGCGTGAGATCAAGAAGATTACCTCATTTACTGGGAATGCTTTAACTGGTGCTACTGAAGAAGATGATATGGAGGAGGATGCCCGTCCCGGCGAGCAAGAGCAGTGGTCGACAGACAAACCGACCGTAGAAACACCCAAAAGGAAGGGACGAGTGAAGTTCGAAACTAGAGCGCAAGAGCCGGAATCGGCCATTTCTGGATTAGCAGACAAAGGCGCCAGTCTCACGTTGAGCGATGACGACATTGAAGATTGATCAACGGCTTTGGTGGAGAGCAGTCATCAGTCTACTTGTAATGTGTATATACATGAACAAATAACACAATCGGAAAAGCCCAGTACGCGAGCTTTGAATAGAAAAGTTCATTTAAGTCCAGTCCAAGCATCTCGAAATCGCACGTTTCCTCGAGGAAATCGGGTCGAATGTATCCTAGAGGACCACAATCAGCATATAGCACCAGGTCGTGCATCAAGGAACAAAAATCCATCCCCGTCATTGCGGAGTTGATAGCGCTGTTGACCAGCTTCACGCCGTCATTCACTTGCGCTCTGGCCCAGACTTGGTATGCAGCCATATTTCCGTCCTTGAAGATGTCGTTGTTGTAGGTCAACATGACCTTGCCGCTTGCTGTTTCAAGGTTCCGTACTCTCTGGTCTCTGCCAGCATGATTGTATTCTACTGATGCGTCATATAGTCAGATATTGATATCAGGCTCTGATAACGACATTGACACAGCCACAGATGAGAGGAGCAATGCTAGGCGCTCCTTGTACTTTGAGTTCTGGTCAGCGATAAACGACGGCGTGAACACGGTTATCTTCATGATCGTTTCCGCTCACGGTGAATGATATAGGCGAAGCCAGTGTGCAAATAGTTATACCTTGAGCTGCTTTTCTGCTGTAAAACAATTCTTTGGTAGCTAGGGGAAACCAAGAAACAAATGATTATCCATATCGCCCTCTATCAAGGTATAATGACCACATCCTGGGATTGCTCAATGGTTTGCTTTCCCTTCCAGTACCTTTCTTAACGATGAGACTCGACGTGGTTCACTACAGAATAGCGATCACGAGAGTGGCATGATATCGACTTCAAGATAAGGAGGGTAAGTCGACGTTATAATCTTGTTGTACACTTTTGCGTAGCTTCGAAGTCTACATTACTAGATAGGCTCCGTACAACCATATTCATAAGACTATCGTAGGCTCCAGAGGCTCACTTCTACTTCTTCACTGCATTCTCTTGATCTATGCTAACACTTTCACTGATTGCCAAATTATGGTATGGGCGGTTGATCTAGATGATCGTTCCGTTCTGGCAGCTTTGAGCTACGTGAGCACCAAGGAAAAGGAAGATGTTCTATTGGAATTAGACTCGAATATACAGGACTTTGGTACCAACTGGAATTTCTTCCCAAGAGGTAGCAAGGACAATGGTAAGAGAGAACTATAGAAGCGTTGGTAATCGAGCAGGGTCTAGCAGATCATCTAGACGATTATGAAATGAAGAGAGCAGCAAGGAAGTGAGTGAACCAATTTTGACAATGTGCCATTTTGAAAGACCATCTAAAAATCTGTACCATAGAAGTGACCACCATCCTAGGGTATGCTGAAGTCGAGTAAGACGTTGGGTAAAAGGTCACCCCCATAATAAAGAACCCAAACATTCGATTAGCGAGACTGACATGGCCTTGCGATAGATCTATGACTACCTACTGTAGCTACATCGATTGCCTCACCAAAATTTTAGCCTACCAAGCAACGAGCCCTCCTTCTGAGCTTCTCTGGCGGCTTCAGCGACTTCTTTTGCTAATTGCGTCTTAGCTTAGCCAACGAACAACGAACATACAAAACACGATAGCAACCCAAACTCACCGTCAAGCTCATCGGCAACCCTTCTCATAGCTTCCAGTGCCTTCTCGTAGAACGGTTTCAACACCAATACCTCCGGTGGGAAGTCCTGCGGTCTGATCTTATATTGCTCGAACCAAGCCTCCAGGGAATCAATCGGCGACCAGCCAAAAGGATACCTAGAAGGAAGCCTGGGATCAGCTCCGGCCCCAAGGAGTAGATGGACAATTGCGAGGTTTTGCTTGAGATGGGCGTAATCGGCGGCAGCGCCATCCTCGATCGCCCAGTCCAGTGGGCGACCTACGCCACGGGGGCGCCGGTCCAGTTCGTTGGGAGAGAAGCCTTCAGATAGAGCAGCACGTATAGCTGCGAGGCGGGTTTCCACAGGTGCGCAGGATACCGGCTCGAGAAAGAGGGGGCTTACTACCATGGCGGCAGATTAGGTGTCTTAGCAAGAATTAAAGAGGTAGACGGGAGCGAGACCAAGGACGGTGTTTGGTAGTATGTTGCGCGTTGTAGGTCAACAACCTACGGGCAGACGACCCCCGAATTGTCAGCGAGTTAATGTGACACCAATGGGCTGTCACTAGACATTTTTGTCGACACGCATCAGTTCTGTTGTTCGTAAAGCTCAGAATTTTTGCCAGTGACTAAGCGAGATGATGGATGAAACGTCGCTCGAATAGTCATCATACTAAGTCAGTAATTTCACTTTGAGTTCCACGGAATGAGAGAAATCACAGGCAATGATGGTGTATGATGAATGATTGAATGATGATAGGTATGTATCGAAGTTTCGAACAAGTCTATAGACAAGAAGGTAACGTGGTATCAAGAAGGAGAAGAAAAAAAGTCATAACTCATGAAGCGTCTCTCAGGACAAACGTCTACGCATTGGCAAAGGTCGTGCCAATGTCCGACAGGCTGTTTCCATCTGCGCTGATGAGGTACTTCTTGTCAGTGGAAGTACCAGTGGAAGGCGCAACCATGTGGTAGGCGTAACGCTCAATCCAGGGCTGAGCGTCCATCCAGGGAAGAACCTGCTTAAGGAACGCATTCGCGTCGCCAGAAGTAACGCCGAACTCGGTGACCCAGACGGGCTTGTTGAAGGTCTTGTGAAACTTCTCGAGGTAGTTCTTGAAGTCCTGAGCGTTGTCCCAGGCGTAGTAGTGGGCAACGACAAAGTCGATCTGGCATCCAGTACATTGGTTCATGAAGTTCTTGAGGTAGTTGATGCCCTTGTTGGGCTCGTCGGCGTTGGTGACTGAAGGAGAGCCGATCCTAAGGCCCTGTGCGGCGAGCGGCTGAACGAACTTCTTGTGGGTGGCGACAGCAGTAGCAACATCGATGTTGGAGCCTCCACCACCAACTTGGTCGGGTTCGTTGAAGCTCAGCACGTGCGAAACTCTGTAGTTCTTCTTGGCGTTGGCAATGTTGTTGGCCCAACCCTCAGTGCACCACTGTTGGTTGGAGTGAAGAAGAGGAACGTATTCGAGGTCGAGGGGGGTTCCATCGATGACTGCCTCCCAGTCGTACATCCAAGAGACCTTGGAACCAGAGAACTTGTGTGTCCATTGAGATCCAGCAACACCATTGTGCTGTTTGGGGAAGGCAAGACCGCGCTTGCTACCGCCGCGTGCCTGGAGAGGAGATGCCTCGATCATGGTGGAGAGGCCAGCAAGGGCCATAATGAAGGTGGTGGTAAGCATAATGACTGAATGAATGACTGATCAATTGATCAAAGGAATGACTGTAGGGTTGCTAGAGAGCGTGGTAGAGCTGGATCTTCAAAGGAGTGAGATGCCCATTTCATCGTGCCTTCCACGCTGTACTTATATTTTGGGAAATTAAGAGGCGCCTTTCACAGAGTCAAACTAGCGCCTGAGGCCCACAGCATGTGCAGAACAGCGCATGGCGTCGCCTTCTCGGCCTTCTCTGCAGTGTTTCACCCAAGACTACTGCCAACTCCGAAAATCCACGTGCGATAAGATTATGGAGCACATCTCCCGCCAGCCCGGTCTGACGGCGCCGGCTCTGGGATTTGGCGATTCGTCAACCTTGGTAGGGCTGTAGGGGCCAAGCTTGTGTGGAAATTAAACTTCGGGAATCCGTCAAATCACGGTGCTGACGATGCATGGTCGGTCGCCGAGTCGCTGGAGCCACGTTGGTTTTCGTGGCATATGCACGAGAAGAACCTGCTTAGTAGTGTGCTGTGAGAGGGACGTTGGAGGTGTCTAAGGCAAGACCCATGTCTAGCTGGCTGTCTTCTCAGGTACAGCGCAGGAACAAGTTTCGGTGACTGGAGTAGGATTTGTTCTGGACTGCAAACTGTCTTGTAGTGGGGCCCACTAAGCAGATTGAGGCAGGCGTCGAGCGACAACACCCAACGTCCATTCCCGCTGCCGCCGATCCTGACCGTTTCAAGTCCACTTATGCACATCCACTCAACGACAACGTGTATGTTGTCATGAAAATCACCACGATACGAGGCGCGTCATGATTCATCGGAAGTTGTGGGCAACAGTGCTCGAGCATTGTGCTTCAGCAAAGACCTCTGACAGAAAGTAAACAAACTTTGCTTTTCTGATAATTTGAGCGTGTCTACCAATCATGGTGTTCAGACACGCCTAGAAATGCCATGGGCCCGTACCGAGCCGCAATCTTCCGTTGTCCACCAGGAACGTATGCCGTCCACTCAGCGGCGTCTTCAGTCGTTCCGCAGGCGACGGCGTGGAGGAGGAAGCGAGACGCTTCTGATGATTTTCACGTGGCGTTCCCAACACGGCAGATGCGACCTGGCTTCCTGTTGCGACTTCTGAACGCCAAGGGACATAGCACTGGACAACTTGCAAAGGATGAGACCTTCAGTAGACTAGTCGTTACTTTCATCCTTCCATGTGGATGTAGTGTCGGTCCGCGACTCAGAACTCGACAGAAGCGTGAGTGGACGCCTCTGTCGGCAACTCCAACAGACTTTGACAGTTCTCCACTCCGATACCATTCGTTGTGCGCAAAACTCTGCTCTCCCAGGTCACCCTCGCTTCTAGGCGCTTACTTCAAAAGGTTTACGCAACACCTTCCACTGCTTGTTCGGAACATGCCTTCTTCGGCAAGACACCGAACACTACCTGATGTTACGGCAGAGAGAGAAGCGCTTGGGACCTAAACATTCGTGAACAAAAACCTGGGCCTTCGGCAAAGTCCAACGGGGCAGATTCGAGTACCGTGGTAATCGCAACCTCGGCATTTGCATTGTACAAAACTCTGGGGAGGATATATTCACATCCGGCATCTTCTTCCACGTATCAACATGGGCGGAGCAAACAATTCATCGCTTCGAAACCTCACCACTGCACGCGAACGCAGGTTTGGTGAAAAGACTACGCTGCACTAACGCACACGTAGTGTAAATCTAGGGTGAAGAACTTACCGTTCGTTGAGTTCTAGCGCGAATGAATGCATTACAGTGCAGTAAGCAGCAGTTCCCCGCCTCGGCCTGCATTTACAACGGCATAACGGAGGGAGAAAATGCGATATGGGCCACGATCATTCGTTATAGTTTTACTCTTGCAGGAGGAGAACCGAGGAGTTCGTATCTTGCGACCGGCGCCATTGTCCGACGGCGCATAACGGGCCGACATCTCTCGTACCTCAAACCTCAGCCCTCAAGGTTTCGATCCTTCACATCTGTCTAAGCCACAAGCTACGTCATCAAAACCTGTGCTGATAAGGGTGGCTGGGGTGCATCACAGGGCGGCAGAAGTAAACACGATCGATCGCAGGAGAATAGATATCACAACTGCACAATGCTCCATGCGCAGCTTGAGGCGTTGACCTTTTTGCGCCTTTGCGACTTTACGAGAAAAAGCATACGGCACGGTCGAAGCACAGGCTGCACAGATACCACCGGTTACTATACGAGTCCCCCTTTTTGGCCAAGCAATGATGACATGACACAGTGTTGCTCGTATTTTGTTGACCGGTGGAGCGTACGTGAGTAATGATGCAAAGACTATGGGTTGTACGGAACAGTCTATGAAGTGAAATTTGCTCCTAGAGCATGGGATCACAGATCCTCCCAGTAGACGTTTCTCGAAAGCTGTACCTTCGCTCGTTCTGCACTCCCGACACATGTGTCTTTTGATCTCTGAGTTTGGACAGATGCAACTCCGAGAGCAGTCATCAGGCCACTGATGATAGAACAAGCCTCACAAAATAGCGGCATAGATACATGAACCTTAGAGATATCAACGGGGTATCGTGTTTTCCACGTCCGTGGAAAATGTCGGCTTTCATATACAGTTGCATATGAACTTCTACCGCGATACAATGCAATGTTGCGCCTGCGTCTTATCACCAGCACGTCCATCAAATCAATAAGGACGTCAGGTTTTTCATGTGCACGGAACATGTTGACTTCCCTAGCGATACGAACTTGGGTGTCTCCTCTTAATTATAATTGTCGGTATCGCGAAGTTCACTGCTGCAAAATTCGACTGGAAATGAACATCCGGCAGAATCATTTCCCTCTTGTCTGAATCTTTTGAGAAAGAGTCACCAGTTTGGCATTAACATCCATCTCTTCTGCGCATGTTTAAAAATCCATCTGCTCAAGGCCCAGGACGTTCTCAACCCAGCAGGCCATAAACGAGGTCGGGGGTTTTGATCAAGAAATACTATGGACGCTGCTATAGAGCACTATCGGAGCTTCCATGCTTCGGCGGAGAGGCCGACCACGGGCTCCTCGGCTTTCTCGAGGTCGAGAAGAACCATGCCCTCAGCAGCCTGCTCTGCAACTACAAGTGGGGCCGGTATTTCAAGAGCAAGGAGGATGGTGCTCGGATCGAGAAGACTCGATAGTTGCTAACACTAAGGGAGTTGGCGGTGCTGTAAGGTTGCGAGTAGATCAAGACACAATGGTAGTAGATCAGAGAGCTAGCTAGATCGGCTTTTCGAATGTATTGAGCGCCCAAGCATCTTCGTACTTAGACGATTATTTCGCTAAGCCGCTTAAAAAGAGGTAGTCAATTAGTTCGTCATGCTTTGATCAAGAGGCAATATTTCCACTTGAGACTGGTTAGGTTGCAGACGAATACATGAAAGATCGAATCATTGACAGCATGGACGCGCCTTTATGGACGAAAATGCAACTTTCTTGTAACTACGTTCGCTTTCCCCGGTTGAAAGCTCACCAAGCACTGTCTCAATAAGAAGAAGAAAAATAATTTCCCTTTAAGAGTACTCCTTCCTACTATGAAAGAGCATGTTAAGAGAGTTACATAGATATAGATAGAAAACCTAGAAGACTACAATGTTATTTATGTTTACAACTTCTCTTATCAGAAGATAATGTAGGCAGTAAGGTAAAGCTTATTATTCCTGCATCTATCTGGTTTTTCCCTTATATAAGATGAAGCAGACTTTGTTGTTGCAACGCACATCAAGACAATCGTCATACACAAGTTTATACTTCCATGTCCTGCAGCGGCACATACCCAGCATTTTCCACCTTGCCTCCACGTCCCACCATCTCCCTCACCCAGCCGACGATGCCTCTCCCCGATACCCACCTCTCAGCTTCAGGCGCCGTGCCACCGTTCTTCGCCACCTCGTTCATCCAACCAGGCCTTGTCCAGGAGTTGAGCATCAGGCTGCTGACCACCACCGTCACACTGCTGCATGCCATCGCAAGGCTCGCCATTATAGGATGTACGCTGAGCCCAAACGGAAGGCAGAACCCCATGGCGATTGGGAGGCCGATAGCGTTATACATGCATGCCCATCCGAGGTTCATCTTGATCCGGCGGAAGATGGTGTGCGTGAGCGCCAGCGCGGCAGGTATTATCATAAGCTCCGTCGGCCGCATAAGTACCACATCCGCCGCCTCCATCGCCACATCCGTGCCGCTTGCCATGGCGATGCCCACGTCAGCCGTCGCAAGGGCCGGCGAATCATTGATACCGTCGCCAACCATACCGACAACCTCACCACGACCCTGAAACTCCTGTAAGATGGCTTGCTTCTGATCGGGGCTAACACCGGCGTAGACATTGTTGGTATCTATGCCCACCGCGGAGGCAACGGTGAGTGCTGTAGACCATTGGTCGCCGGTCACTATGGCGGTCTTTATGCCCATGCGGTGCAGGACTGCGATGGTCGCTGCGGCATCCTCTTTAATTGTATCGGACAGGCATACATGGCCCGCATAAAGGCCGTCGATGGCAACGAAAATGTTGGTAGTTCCAGCACTGCCGGTAGTGATATTGGCATGCGATGTGCCTGCGCTGGCCGACTGATTAAGCTTCTCTGCGGCCTCGACAGCATCTTTGGGGACGTCGATACCACTTTCCTGCAAGAAGACGAGATTGCCAACCTGAACCATGTACCGTGACCTTTCTGCGGTAGTTGGCTCGACAATCACACTGACACCTTTGCCCACAACCGCTTTGAAGTCTCCGACGCTGCCATCAATGGTACCCTCGGGCTCCATGCACAGCTCGTTCTTTGCAGCGGCTAGGATAGCCTTGCCCACGGGGTGTTCGCTCCCCATCTCGGCCAGACCAACGATGGACCACCACAGTCGTTTACTGACCTCGCTTCCAGCCCATTGCGGGACGAGACCTATGCTGGCCACACTCATCTTACCATAAGTAATTGTTCCAGTTTTATCGAGGACAATCCGTGTGACCTTGGTTATACGCTCCAGGGCAGCGCCTCCCTTGATCAGAATTCCGTTCTCAGCACCGATCCCAGTACCGACCATAACGGCCGTGGGCGTAGCTAGCCCAAGAGCACATGGGCAAGCAAAGACGATGACGGATATACCCAACTTAACGCAGACTACGACCTTGCCACCGCTGTTGTCTTCGAGGAAGATATCCGGAGGGTGTGATAAAACATGACATAGGACCATCCATACAAGGAACGTACCAAGGCCGAGGATAAGAATTATGGGAACAAAGTAGCCGGCAAGTGTATCAGCAAGCTGCTGAATGGGAGCGCGAGCGGTTTGTGCGTCTTGAACTAACTTGACAATCTGGCTTAGTTGGGTATCAGAGCCAGCTCGAGTAACACGGAGGTCGACACGCCCATCGCCGTTAACAGTGCCGCCGATTATGTTATCGCCGACGTGCTTCTGAACGGGCATAACTTCTCCAGTGACCATACTTTCGTCGACAAATGTACTACCTCGAACCAGAATGCCATCTGCTGGAATTTTGTCACCGGGCCGAATGACCACAATGTCGTCAACCTCAAGCAACTCTGTTGGGATAACCCTTTCCTCCCAAGCAGAGCCGCCAGATCTATGAGTCTTGGGTGTCTTGGGCGTTGATGGCTGGTCAGATGACTTTGCCCAGCTCTCTGCTGCCTTTTCCACAGCGATCGGATCAACATAAATAGTAGCTGTGGACGGAGCTAGCGACATAAGACGAGACAGCGCCCTAGATGTCTGACCTTTGGCGCGGTTTTCAAGCCAGCGAGACAGTGTGATAAATGTGATGAGCATGGTGCTTGTATCGAAGATTGTTGAAGGTTTGGAATGTGGCGCAAGCAGGACTGATATCAGTATAGAGAAAACACTGAACAGGAAGGCACATGATGTGCCGAGAATGACGAGCACATCCATTGTTGGTGATCCATGCTTAAGAGATTTATATCCAGAGACATAGAATCGCTTGCCAATGCCGAATTGGACAGGTAATGTGAGAACGAAACATATAATGTCACCCAGGAATAAGCCGGGTATGAGTTCGAAACTTCCAAAGTCTATTGCTGGGAAGACCATGGGAATAATCATGCCAATTAGGAAGACGGGCAGGGCAAAGGCTAGTGAGGTTTTGAATGCTGTCCGCCACTCAGTAATCTCACGCGTTTTCGCCAGCGATTCAAGTTGCGCGTTGTTATCCTCGCCACTTGCAACAAGGGCATTCAAGCCCTGCGCCTCGATGGCCTCGACAATGCCACGCAGTCCTATCGTCTTGGGCTGATAGACGACTGTCAGGCGGTCTGTACCGAGGCTGAGAGATGCGGAACGGATGCCCTGAACCATAATGAGGCCTTCCTCCAGATTCTGGGCAGTAATCGCGTCTTTGCAACCGAAAACCTTGAACTGAGTGGTTGTGGTGTCTCCTCCCTGATGGCTCGAGTCTCGCTGCGTCGATAGAATAGTAGCATCAAACCCGCGGTCCTCGATAATCTCAGCCATCTTCTCTGGCGAGAGCTTCGTCTCGTCGTAAGTAATAACGGCTCGTTCCGCCAAAAGGCTGATGTTGAACTTGAGCACGCCGGCCATGCCCTTGAAGCCGCCTTCAACGGCTGACGTGCAGGCGCCACACGTCATGCCCTCTATGGCGAAGGTGGTCGTCGCAGTGATCGTCGCAAGCTTGGCTTCGCTTCCAATCGCGGTGCTCTCATCAAAGGAGTGATTGTTGAATCGAGTAGTCACAGGGTCGGGACAATCAGTCGAGAGAACCTCAGCATCAAACCCACGGTCCTCGATGATCTCCTGTATCTTCTCGGCGGGTATGATCTGGGGGTCGTGTTTGACCACGGCACGCTCCATCACCAGGCTGACGGAGACTGTCCTGACGCCGTCAACGCCTTTGAAGCCGGATTCAACGGCTGATGTGCAAGAACCGCATCTGTTGGCGTTATGAAATTAGCTATGAAGGACGAAACGATCAGAAGCATAAGAGGTGGCGACGCACGTCATGCCGCCGACCTGCAGCGTGGTTGTTGCTAGATGTGCGCTCCTGGACGCGGAAAGTCTGGCATTTCTATCATCTTCCGGCAGGCGCATATAGGGTTGTCCCATCGTAGCGGCAGCGACAGCAAGCAGTTCGGCCTAGGGATTGATGCTCGATGCTCGATGTATGGAGTTAATTTATGATGGTCATTTGTCGTCAAGGAGCCATTAACATTGTCTAAGATGGCTTTTGGTCGTAGAGGTTGATGCAGTCGAGGGATCTCGCAAGCGCACCATTGAATCACGTACATTCGCCTAAGTACGAGGGCGCAGCGATTGCCAAGAGGTGGACTGAGAAGACCAGCTTCTTCAGGCGGAGAATAAGTAATAAGAGGATGGGGCCGTGAGATTGTAAGTCAGAAGAGGAAGACCCTTAAGAGCCTAGGTACCTTAGCTTAAGGAGTACAGCGACCCACTTCTCACCTCAGACGCTGTAGTTAACGGGCAGCCGACCTGAAGCGGCAACATCCCGTTGACCATCCTTGCTTTCTGCGTTGGCCTGACTTCTGGCCCCCTACCACGCCACATGTTCGCTTCCCAGAGCCCCGGCAATGGACTTGGCACATGCCACCAATGACAACGACAGGCTCTGCCTCACTCGGACAGGAGCGAGCCACATGGGAATGATCGATCTGGTCCTATTCGTACCTCGACATAGGGTGCGAGGAGAAAGGAAGAGAAGCAAAAAGGAATCATATATATGGAAGCTAGCAAGACGAGATGAATACGTAAATAGCATACGACAAGAACAGCGCTCAGTATGAAGGAAAGTGGATTACCTTAGACAAGGAAAGCATATGCGAGTATGTGTTCTTGTAAAATCTACTGTAGCATGGAATACAAGGCGTCGCATTGGAGACATGCGATATGTCTAACCTGTACCACAGCATCAACGTGTTAGGATCATTGCTCAACGAATACATCGCACATTGAATTGTTCCTAAGAACGAACACCAGAAGCTCTAATCTGCTCCCGACGCCGAACCATGCATGCACACCCTGCCCATGTCTCACCACACTCCCCAACGCCATCGGCCTGCCCTACCAACGCCTACCTATCGTCGCATACGAATCACAGACCTATAGTATTAGAGGCGCCACCCCGGGAGATCGAATAGTCATGACCAACTAATCTACTTCCCAAGCTTAACCCCCTTTACCCTCTTAGCCAACTGTACAGCAGAATCGGAGTCTGAGCCATAGGACGGCTGCTGCCGCAGCTGGGGCTGCGAAGGAGCATAGGAACGTTTCGGGGGGCGCTCACCACTTTCTTTGAGAATGGTCAGAAGAGTTGCCCAGCCACCCGTATGTTGGAGTGCTGAGCCTTCTGATGTGTCGTGTGTCGAAGCGACCTTGAAGAGCAGTGCCTCTTCGTCCTAAATCACACAGTCAGTAAAGTACACAAGTAGCTTTACCTTGACGCACCTTTGATAGAATGCCGAGATTGTGGATGAAGCACAGCATATGGAAATTTGAGATGGCGTTGAGGCCGCTGTTCGTATTGAGCGCCAGTCCGTTGGCTCTAGCGTTGAGCGCTTTGCTGAGGTGTGTGATCTCTGGCATCTCGCCCATGGCTTCACGATTTTCAATAGGAAACTTGCCGCCGGTGAAGAGAGGATTTGGCTGAGTGGGGAAACCATGTGTTAGTGTGAGGAGGAGATACTCGACAGGAAAGTCAGGTCTAGCAATCTCCTGTACATTTGCACCATGTTCGTTGATCTTTCGGTAGAAAACTTCGGGGATGTACCGCGCCTTGTTCAAAGCTTCGTTTTCCTCTTCGGATTGGACAAGCATGACTGATGGCTCTGCTGAAGGCTCGATGATGTCTGCGCGAACCATCTCGACGGCATCGTTGGATACCTGGTATGACGAAATGCCAATCTGACCTTGGTCGTCGCCGCTGATTACGCAGGTAACAAAGTTGGACCCATGTCGTCCGGTGTCGCTCCATTTGGATGGCCGAGGGTACTTTGCCTGATATCGTGCCGCGAATGTGACTTCGAGAGAGGAAAGGTAGTATGAGTCGGCGTGTCGCTTGCAAACGACAGAGCCGTCACCCTTATCGGCGTCGAGCAGATCGGTAAAGATGACGCCGACGCGTTGCAGCCCACACTGTGCGGCGATGTCATCAATCTCCTTTTCGTTATCCCAATCACCCAGCGAAATACCGTCTGCCTCGTTGACTTGCGGTGGTTCGTAGATGGTCTCGACAACAGCCTTTGTTCCCAGCGGCACCTCGGTATACTCCTCGTACCTGCCGTACAAGAAACCTAGTCGCTGACAGCCAGTCTGCCTCCAGAAGTTGATCACATCATCAACAACCTGTATCGAGGCGAACTCGACGTGGTCTACCATGCGGTATTCTTGCGGCTTCAGGGAGATGGCGCTGGGCATGCACTTGGTGCAGATACCTTCGGGGAATGGCTTGTGTCCCGATGGACAGTCGGGGCGTACGCGGTAGTAGGGTTCGGTCAGCGGAGGCATGTACGAGCTACCAAGCTCTGGCCTGTTCTTGGCCGAGTTGACTTTGCGGAGGTATGAATGGAAGGAAAGATGCTTGATCTTCTTCTCGGCGAGATATGCGGGCGAGTAGGGCTCTAGAGGCATGCAGTAATCGCACATGCCCTTCGGTCCGTGGGAGCACATGCGAGCGTCGCGTTTCCTAGGGATCTTGCCGTCTTGCCTGTCTAGCCTGTCGTCGAGTGGTGACTGCCTGACAACCTCCCATGGGTTCTTTATAGTTTGTGTAGGAGAGCCGAGGGGTACAGAGGCCATGTCGGTGGCTTCGACGGGTTTGCCATTCAGCCGTGAGCCACCAGTTGGTGCTGCAGCATGGGCGTTTGACTCTGAAGACTGCTCTTCGAAGGACAGAAACAGTTGCGCGCCGTTTGATAGTCCCACTTGCTTGAAGCTCACGCCCTTGAGTTCAGCCAGTTTCCTCGCGTCGCCTCCTTGCGGGCGGTTGCTAACGCTGATGCTCTGGATATCGACATTCTTTGGTAGCTTTTCGGCGACCTGGGGCAGAATGGCGGAAAAGGTATCCTCGGGCTGTACCGTCAGCCTGAACTGGCCGTCTTTGCTAACGAACCTCAATATCATGATTACAACCAATGCTGTCAATCTTGGGTTGGGTCGAGTTGTGGTGGGTTATTGGGAAAAAGTTGCGAGTATTAGGACGTAGACGACAGGCGTTGTAGGAAAATGCGACCAGAGAAGACAAGCGAGGAATGGTGAACTGCGGTTGAGGGTGTTTGTGATTGATGCATGGATCCGCTTAGACATTCGAAGGCGGACATGGATGACGCAGACGCGCTAGGAGGGGCGCTAGTCGAGCGCGGAACTGGACAGATATTCCAACATATCGATAGTGAGACAAAGCCCTGCGTAATTCACCCACCCACTGGTCTTCACCTTCCCACCGTATCTCGCCTCTGAGGACACCGTCGCTCCTTTGCAACTCTGGTATTTGCGCCTGCACCGGATCGCGAGCCCGTCGAACCCCTTGTTCCACCACACAAACGACCCGCACACTACATCCACCATGTGGCCATTCGACATGGTCGACTGGGTGATGCTCACCGTGCCCTTTGCCTACATTGGTATCCTCGCTGGTTCCTTTGCCGTCTTCACAAACCTCTACCGCAAGCGTCAAGCCGCCAATGCCGCATCCCTCGAACCCTGGTTCCCCACACATCTCCAGCGCAATGTCTACCTCTCTCTCCTTCACATGGACGACCCCAAGGTGCCGGACAGCGTACTGAAAGCTGCACTACTGCGCCGCGCGACCGAAGACATTCACCGAATCGTACAGGTCAGGAACGCGAAGCAGGCGCTACAAGTGTTGCTGCAGAGGGGTAGTGTGGGCGATGATCTGTGGCAGCGATTCCAGAGGGCAGAGAAGGAGATCGAGGAAGAACTTAGGGACGTTGTTAGCGAGGTAAGTCGATCATGTCTGGATTGAAGCCAGACGGCTTTTGTACATCTATGAGTGTGGCTAACGTCGAGACAGGCCAACGCTTTCGCACCAAATTGGGGTCAGACCATCTTCCAATCCGCCTCTGAAATGGCACAGAACAACCACATCCGCGAGCGCCTAGCCGAGATCACGGCCAAGGCGCCAGCCGAAAAGGAGTGGTGGGAGAAGCGTAGGACCGATATCCAGACTGAATTCATGAAGGAGCTGGACGAGGAAAAGGCCAAGAGCGAAGACGGTGTAATGGTAGAGAAGGCCAAGGCATGAGTGTTGCCTCGCTGAGATGATGCGTACCTCTACTTCAGTGGTCGAACGGGGGGTGGTTGAAGTTGTCTAGGGTATTGGCGTTTTGCAGCATTTGACGGCGTCCTGGACAGCTGCACTTTAGTTGCTGCGTGAGCGCATCAGATATGCTTTTATACCATGTTTAGTCGAGTTAGTGCGGATTTGCAACGGGCGGCCGAATCAATTAGATGTTTGTGTCAACTTGTTCAGATGCTAAAATGTAGTGCTATAAACGCCATTATCCCATAGAGTACAAGTTCCCACACAGCTAACCATCAAACACTGTCTGTCGTACACCAGATATACAATACCCACTCTTCCGCCTCCTGCTTTCCTCGCCCACTTTGTACTATTCTCCAACCTCCTACTTCTTGGCGGGACCGCTGACACCAGCGCCAATGACACTGGGCAGCTCTTCAGCACCCATGGTATAGAGCATGCCAATACCAGCAGATACCAAGAATGCCAGAACGACACCACTGCCGACAAACAACCAGAACTGAACCGAGATGTCCTTCTTCTGGCAAGCGGGGCCACCCCAGTAGGTAACCTTCCTCTTTTCCTCCATACCTTTGCCGTCCTCGTACTCGACCGTAGCCGAGCAGGCGCATCCAAAGCAGTCAACAGTCTCCTGGTCGGAACCGGAACCCCGACCCTTGTGGAGAAGCTTGCACTCGCCGTGGCTGGAGCAGTTGTGGGTCTGGGTCTGGCACGCCGACATGGACTTGAAGCAAGTAGGGAGAATGCCGCGGACAGGTCCCTTGTTGTTCTCGGCCTGGATAACGACGGGGAAGTCCTCAAGGTCAGGGACCTTGGAGACGGCTGGTACGGGCTGGGAGGAGAGGACTGCCTCGGGGTTCTGGCGGCGGGCTTCCTTGGACGGGGTGTCGTACATGCCCCAGGGGTGGGCAGCGCGCTTGGCCTTTGAAGCTGAAGGCGGCATCATGACGAAGGTAGTGGAGAAACCCGTCTCCGCGGCCTTGGTGATGGTCTTGCTGAGCACCTGGGCGAGCTCCTCAGGCGTCATGTTGCTGCTCTTGTCGGTGCGCCAGATGTTGAGGTAGCCATTGTGCGGCTCGGACTTGTAGTTTGGTGGGAGCACGGAATCGATGTCAAAGTTGGACGTGTAAGTGCGCTGCTGGGGGTCTGGGTATGCTGGCAGCGACTCGGCTTGTGCGATAAAGTCGAGGATCAGGCGGTCATTGTCCGACGCAGATGGCGCACTTGATATGGCAAAGTCTTGGGTGCGGTCTGATCCGTCGTTGATGATAACTGACAGCTTAGTTAGTCGGTAACCTTTGCCATGCCTCCGTCACGTATGCCCACCTGTTGCCTCGTCCTGCTCAGCGTCCTCTGCCCAGACCAGCAGGTGCGCCTTGGTCTGCTCTGCATCGTCTCCGCCGAACAGCTTCTGTTGCCTTCCCCCGTACGTGTTGATGTGTCTGATCGTCTCGGCGTCTGCGTGCTCAACGGAGTGGAATCGCGATAGACCCAGCCGCTGGGCGATGATAAGACGCGCTGTCTCGGGGCTGACGGTGGGTCGAGCTGCAAGGACTGCGCAGTACAGCGATGAGGCGACAAAGGCGCCGGATAGCTTCATGGTGGCGGTAGGGATGGAGTTGAGGTAGTTCGGCGATGATGCATCTGCATCATCGCCATCCTGAGCTGCGCTGCGACCTAGACGGCACTAGCGTCGAACCCGCCTCACCTCCGCCCGCAACTATACAACTCGTGGGGCGCCGGCCAACAGCATTCACTTCGTTCGTCATACACACTTCACGCGTATTCTTTGTGTTTTTTTTAACCCCCGATTTAAATGTCTCTCCACCTAACTTCGAGCTGCTCATAACATTCGCTCCTCGCCTGCATCACGCCAATGTTCACGCCACTGGTCTTGCGGCGCAACTTCTCCCTCTCTAGTCGGCTATCGCATTCGCGCATAATTCGACAAGCGGCACGCGATGGTCATGGGAGTGCCATAATACAGCGAGTGCGTATACGGCGACCATTCCTTAGCAAGTCGTGAGTCGCTTCACACATCCCTTGCAGTTTACCTATGCTGACTCGAGAACAGACGTCTAGTCGGTGCTGTCGCCATCGGAGTGGCCACGTACGGCCTCGGACAATATGTCGGCATAACAGTCGAAGTGGAAGAGGTAAAAGAGGGGGAAAGGGCTTCCAGGCCTGGGCAAGATGGGTGGACAACAGTCGGGCCTGAAGACGACGAGGACGAGGATGACGAGTATGACGACGCGTTACTATTCCTACCAACCGGACTCTCAAGACCACGACCGAAGAAATTTTGGAAAGGCTCAGACCCCGAGTGGCAAGAGTTCAAGAAGATCGCAACGGACCGCCCAAGGGTTGACAAGATACGAGGTGAGATATGTCTGATGCGAACACAGTGGACGCATACTGACTATTCAATAGGAGAACTAGTTCTTATGACACGCCAGACCTTCGCCCAGAGCCCCCTATTCGTCGCCAAAGCCGGCAAAATCGACTTACACAAAGGGAAAACGTGGGTTGAGTTCAAGTTCCCCGATACCATGCCAGACGAGTACGAGCGCCCTGGTATCGAACTGACCGAAGACCTGGAGTGGCGAAGGGCAACCCGGCCGGTCGAACCCTCGCATCATCTTCGCTTGGAAAGAATATTGTATCCTAAAGAAGCAGCGAAAGCGCTCTATCAAGACACAACGAAGAAAGCTGGCAGGGCATGGAAAGACTTTAACATCTACATGGGATGGTCGCAAGAATCGCAAACAGAAGCTGTCCAGCAGCTCGTCAAGCGCATATCTGCGAACCCACAGTCAACTCTGAACAAAACGACGAGCATAAACTCAGGACCCTTTTCGACATCCGCGAAAGACACTGAACAACCAGGCACCACACCGTCATCAGCAGCCCCCGTTGATGGTCCGGCCAAGGACCTCAATGGTATTCTCCTTCCTGATCCCAAAAAACTTATGCTGGACCTGACACAATTCCGCACCGACGTGCGCAAGGCCTCGAATACCGCAACCACACCGGTGGTCATTCCACGTGGTGGCTTCTGGGTGCTCGGTCTCATTGAGATTTATGGCGAACGAGCAAAGCTAACGCTAAACGTTCATGCCGTTTATGACCCTAAACAAGAACGTTATGTCAGTATACGAGCCGTGCCGTTCAATTTTACCGAACTGAGACAACGTCCGAAAGGTGGACCGTAGGCAGGGAAATGGAAGGGAAGCGTGCATTATCCCCGGCGTCAATGGCGTTTGCTGAGCGTTAGATACCATTGTACTGGGCGGCGTCTATTTGGAATACGTGATCACGTTGAGCGGCATTATGTGTATTAGACTGTATTGACCGATGCAATTACATTCGGGACATTTTTGCGAATAGATCTGTCTGTCTCTCTCTCTCTTCTCAAGTTCATAATGACACTGGTCGTACAGCGCGCCGTCAGAAAGGGCGGAGCTCCACCAGTCCCATTCAAGTCACCAGAGGATAACAATAACTACATCATGACATGTGGTACTGCTTTGAGAGCATGACAACCTCTGCATCACCACCTCCATTCCATTAGCACCAACGGTTACGCAGATCTAGTCCTCTTTGCACTCCGCCTTTGTATATGAGTGTACTTCGTCTCATCGTTTAGCAAAGATTCCTGTGACACTAGTTCACCGTATCAGCTCTATCCTCAAAGACAAAGCACCCCAGCAACCCTAACCCCCAAGTCCAGCACAGCAAGATGTTCATCCCCACCATCCACAAGCCTCTTATCCGTCTCACTAAACACGCCGGCGAGTCTAACCTTCTTCACGTCCTCAACTCTTTCATCAAACATGATCTGTTCGTACAATTGGCCCACGGTCTGACTCGCGCTCCACCCCTCCGCAATCATATTCTCCACGACTTTGGCAATCTCCGCATACCGCACGACCTTGTTCGCTGAAGACCTGGGGAAAAGGCTGTCGCTGAAGGAGGATAGTGTGTCGGGAGGTAATACACCCGCAATCTCGGCAATGATGGGAAGGGAGACTGCTGGTGGGGGTACTAGTGTTGCTCCATCAATGTCCATTTCATCTTCGTCTGCGACGACCTTCTTCTCCTTCTCCTTCTTCTTCTTTCCTCCTCCCGCTCCAGCATTATGGCCGTTTGCTGCAACAACAGCGCCAACAAGTCTAGCCGCAGACTGCAAGAATGTGATTGCCTTTCTCAAATCCCCATCTGCGACGCGCACCAACTCTTCTGCAACACCGTCTTCCAGCTCCACCTTCTCAAGTCTCGCAATGTCGCCTACACGCTTCACAGCGTTTCCTTGGTCTAAGCTCTTGAAGCGGAATTTGGAACAACGGGACGCGAGGGGGTCGATGATGCGGGTTACATAGTTACACACAAGGCAGAAGCGCGTCATACGTGAGTATGTTTCCATGGTCCTACGCAGCGCAGACTGCGCATCTTGCGTCATACTATCCGCCTCATCCAACACGATGATTTTGAACGGCGGACAGGGATATTTGTCTCTATACCGCACTGCTTTGCCCCCCTCACTACCGTCTTTATCCTCGACCATGACGGTGTGGTTCGGCGCAACACTCAACTGCTGTCTCGCGAAATCCTTCACTTTCTGCCGCACGATGCTGATGCCACGTTCGTCCGAGGCGTTTAGTTCGAGGACACGTGATTTCATGAGTTCGGGGCCGTAGAGTTCTTTGGCGAGGGCGAGGATGGTGGAGGTTTTCCCGGTTCCTGGGGGCCCGTAGAAGAGCATGTGTGGGAGGTTGGAGGATTGCATTGTGCGGGACAGGATTTGGATGGTGTTGTCTTGGGCTGTGACTTCGGAGAGAGTTTTGGGGCGGCTGTAGACCTGTCAGCGTTGCTACTGCGTGCTGTGTTCAGAGACTGTATCCTCACTATTTCTCGACCCATGGCTGCATGCGGTTGGGCTCTTGCTTCGTTGTGGGCGCTTTCGATGAGCTAGCCTTGGCAGCATTGGCTTGCCGCGCTTTTATGTTGAAGAAGTCGGCCATCGTCGGGGTTGGGTTGAGGATGATGTGACGATGTCGCCGTGTTGAACAGCTGCTAAAGTGCGACGCGTCGACGCGAACCCGCGAACTCACGTTTCCGCACAGACCATGTCAGCGCCACTAATCATGTCATAATTGCTGCATGTGAAGAAGTTGGTCCTCTCTGACTTGTACTCGACTTCGATATAATAGGCCCTTCGTGGAAATATGTAATAGGTTCAGAACAGATTTTATGATATTGGCCATCTTTGCGGTACGTTGACGCGTTTTAGATAATCTAAAGAAGCCGTACTGGTATCCTCAGCGTTTGCAAAGTTAACAAAGAGCTGTATTGATTTTGTTTCGCATGGGGATATCTTGGAAAACAATGTACAAAAAAGATACAAAAGCATACGTGCGCCCACTGAGCGCCTAGTGAGCTATACTCGTTGCATTGACGACATTTCATCATGCGGCATCCAAGACGCCCAAATCAGATCTTCTCCCACTTTCTCCCTAAACATGACTCTGCAAGATACCTCAGAGAAACGAAAAGATGGCAGCGAAACTAGCGTAGCTCACCGTTGCCACGTTACGCAATGTCAGAGCATCGTACCAGACTATGCGAAGATACAGAACCCAGCTCCAACACTGAAGAAAGCGATTATAGCTAGTGCCTCTGTCCTGGCTACGGATCTAGTGCCGGTAGAAAGGGAACTCGATGGCGTGGCTGAAGCACTAGCCAGGACCATAGAAGATGGTGTTTGTGATGCGCTTTCTGAAGACTGTGCGGAAGATGAAGGTGATTGTGTGTTGGTGGCCATGGACGCGGACTGCGACGTCTTAGTAAATGTGTTCTGCGATGTCAATGTCGTGGAAGACAGTGCGTCGACAGTAGAAGACAAAGACTCGACGGTGGAAGACAAAGAAGACGAAGCCGCAGACGCAGATGACGATAGAGCAGATGAGGCAGATGAAGAAGCACTCACCACTGTAGTCTCAATGCTCGACACTGCAACACTACTCTGAAGCACCGACGACACCACCTGGCTCACAACCTGGCTCGCCTGCACCTCACTCGTTGCAGCCGCAACCACAGCCTGAGCAGTAGGCGCAACAGGATAGAACGACGGCAACAGGCTTTTGACATCTTCCGGCAGCCTCTGGTACCAATCTGGCTCTGAATTGCCAGTTGGCATGGGGACGTTGGGGCCCGTGGGCATACCAGTTTTCAGCACTGATAGTACAGAGAACAGTGTTGGATTCATAGTCGCTGGATCGATATCGCGGTCCATAAGGTGGTTGGGAAGTTGGATCGCAGAGGCGAGGGCGCTAGAGGTGAAGGCTGTAAGGATGAAGAAAGACTTCATTGTTGCGGTTGGCTGGAGGCGCGTACTAGATGCGGCAATTATTGGACGGGCTGGCGAGTGGCGATCAGAAGAATGTCGGGTAATTCCTTGAGGGGTAACGAGTGTGGGTTGTGAGTAGAGGGAAAGACCGATGAGATGGGAGTGGTTGTGAATATAGTGGGTTGTTGTTGGCAAACAAACAAGTAAGAGCGACTGCGATATATGCGATGACTGTTGCGCTATCCGACGTTAAGTGCGGAGACAATGCTCGGCCCCTCAGTTCTGTTGACCGTTTGCGAAAAGAAATTACTGTTGAAGTCGATCGTTCAAGTCGTTATATGTACCCGAAGATATGTCTAGGCCGATTTTTGGAACCGCCGTAACGATGGGTTGAGAGTAGTGATGCTTTGCTGGCGAGATGTTGGGATCGCAAGACTGATTGCAACGTGCGGATGGTACTTTCACTGTCCTTGTAACCGTCTGAAATTGGGAATCGTGACGATGGTGCTGCGCGAAGCCGTATGCGCGTCCAATGAATGAGAAGTGACGGGAAGTTTGATGAGACTGTGTGCGACAATGCTGCAGCCCGTAACTCTGCGCTCTAGAAAAGACTTTGATTTTATGAGATGAAAACACAGAATGCGAATACCAGCGCCCGCAAAAGAGGAAGAGTTGAAGCTAGGGATGAAATCAATGGTAACCTTGGAAACAAAAGAAATCACGAACCAGATTCAAGATGAGGGGAAATTACCGACCGGCCGGCAGTCCAAACAAGTCGAATCTGAGGCATTGAACACAATCTGTGTCGCAGCCTTACTTCAAATGCGAAGTTGCTAACGACATTCGCCTATGTTGAAGTTCTCCCCTTGTGCGCTAAGTCACACCATGCTTGCGGTAGTTGAAACATGGCAGACGTTTCGGAACATGTAACGAACCGAAACCCGGGGCGCCTGACAAATGCCGAGATGGTAAGGTTTACCAATAGAGAACTTGCTCAAAATAGTGCTTGCGGTGTACCTGGGGGCGGTATTTTTCAGTAGGTGAAGTTGAGACCTTGGGGCAAATCATCGCCTTGACAAGCGCCATGCGTACAACCATAGAAGACTTTTCGGATCATCGAGATAACCGTAGTGGGAATAGTCCGTCGACAGTGAAATCATGTGTCGCATCGGAATATTCTTAGCTTGTCGATCCCAACATGCCTGTGTTCGTCGCCAGACTTGGTTTAAACTCGCCTCTATGGAACGCGATAAACAGAGCAAATGAGCGAGCAAATGAGCGAGCAAATGAGCGAGGAAATATCGATAAGATTATAAGGAACATGGGACAAGTGAGCTGGAAGGTCGTTGATCACATGCCAGCTCCCGGGTTGAGAAGTTACGCTCTCTTCAATACTCGTATTATCCCGTCTCAATCGGGGGACGCACGTCTTGCGGTATTGTGGCCGAACAATCTTCACATGAAGCTTGTCCGGTCAATCCGGGGTTGTGCCGTGAAGCCCAAAATGGCCATGTATGTAGTTCAGGATTGGAGCTGCGAACGCTGCGAACGCGCATGAGACAGAGGGCCAGGGTTCCCCGCTATCCTAAAGGAGACGAACCTCGGTTTCACTGCCATGACGCCACATTGTATCTTCGATCAGGCACGAACGTGACAGTATGCGATTGTCAACTAAGGCAGGTGCTAGCACACACGGCGTCTTTGGATAGGCTTGGTGTTTTGGCGATTGGCATATAAGATGCCCTGCATATGGCCGTCCAAGAGAGGCTGGTACCCACTACTACCAATAACCACAGCCCCGCAGCTCTTCATACGACACAGTCGCTCCATACCATATCAGTATTAAGCAACGATAGGAATCAGCAACATGGCAGCTCCATCAAGTGCCGATATCAAGAATCTCCAAGGAAAATGGGTCATGGTAAGTTTTGTACAGCTTTCAGGTCACTTTGTTCTCCACAAAGCTTCGTCTTCATCCTAAGCATCGCTGGACTACAGAACAACCCTAATGTATCCCAGAACAAATCCCTTTCCGATGCTTTCGATCCTGTTCTCTCTTTACAAGGCATCGGCTGGTTGACACGAAAAGCCCTCGGCGCTGCGACAATAACCCAACACCTTTACCAATCTCCCACAACAGGCGAGGACAACACCCCGACTACGCACATAAAGATCGATCAACTCATCACCGGCGGTCTCAAGGGCTCCGTAGAGAACCGCACGTTGGACTGGCACTACCGCGAGCACACTGACTGGCTCTTCGGCACCGTCAAGGGACGATCTCGCTACTCTACCATGGCCAAGACAGTGGAAGAAGGAAAGATTGGAGGTGCAAAGGAGGAAGACATTAAGTTTTTGGCTGAAGGATGGCTGAAGGAGACGGAAAACGGAGACATCGTTGAGAGCTACGTGGATAATGAGGGAAATGCTTGGACTGCGTGGCAAATCTGGGGGTTTGCAGACATTGGTGGTGAGAGGAAGTTGACGAGGAAGTTCGTGGTCAGGAAGAAGAATAAGGATGAGGTTGTTCGGGTTAGGCTCGTGTATGACTACATTGGCGCGTTGGAGTCCGAGTAGGGACTTAGGCGACGGTGTTGTACATATGTGCTGTATCAATCAGCAAGTTGCTCGTGAACATCACAAAGATTGACCTGTGCATGTCCTGACCATATTTGGATCTCAGGACTGGCTTTCATATCCCTCAAGTCAATGCGCAGTAGTGCAATTCTTCCTTCCCGTATTGTGTGGCACTTTGCGCGACTCAACACGACCACAGGGCATCTTAACCGGATTCTTGTACATTGGCATGCAAGTATCGGCGATGAGTCGGGTAACTACCTAGAACGAGTCCACTGCATAGTTACGTTCGGTCTTGGAAACTCACTCATGCAGTAGCTGACAGGCTTAAGTACTGCAGTATAGCTCTTGCAGCAGGCGCCACAGTACCTGTCAATCGCTCTATTTCGGCCTTCCACAGATTTGACAGTAACCGAAAAGCTCGGGTCAAGGAATATGTCTGAATTGAGCCTCATACAAAACCTTTTCCTCGCTCTCATTGTCCTAACCTCCACGATCCTCATTTCGATATTAATGTACTTCACCATCCGTCTTGCTGCCAATCGAAGTAGAAACAAAGCCTTTCAAAATGCCGATTCTAAGCCTGCCCTACTCAGTCCTGAATCCGGCCGAGAGTCTCGCCTTTCGCATCGCCTGTCTCGCCAGCAGACACAACAAGAGCATTACCAAGGCCTGCAGCAACGCTACCCGTCCGCACCGCCATCACCGTCGATCGAGCTCCTTCCAGAAATTAAAACAAGCTCGAGCGACGACAGAGCGAACGAGTGGTTAGAGCGAGGAGTTGCTGACAACGGTATTGACGTGGTTCATGGGGACCTGGGACAGAGAAAACCCGAGATGACGCAGGCGATGGTGATCAAACCAAAGAAACAACTAAGATGGGATCGGTGTGAGGGAAAGCTGGACGATGGCAGTGGACATTCTAAGGTCGTCGAGAGGAAGGACAAGGATGGTATGGTGTATACGGAGTATCGTGCAGTTTGAGTGATTTGTTGGACATCTCGAAAGCGGCGTCTAGAGATGATGGTGTTAAAGCAACTTCGGAGGGTGATAGATATCCATCTGCTCATAGCAACACCCAGGAGAGGCTTGCAGACATGAAGTTAACGCCAACATACGTGGGGTTGCGCAACTGACCAGTGAAACTCCACCTCTCATGCAATCATTCGTTGCGTGATAATCACACAAGTTTCGTACACGACGAAGAAGAGACTATTCAAACAGAAGGCCAAAGTACGTAAAAATGGTGGAGAGATGGCATTGACGACGGAAGCCAAGAATACGGATAATAGCGGGATAGTGCGACTTGAAAGCAGATGACACGCTCGTCGAGATCGTTTGTTCAGCGGAAGACGGTAGCGAGTTATGCATAAACAACATTGATCTGTGTTTTTGAGGGGCTAGTAGTGGCTTTAGTGGTAGATGCTAGACAGATGGAGAGGCGATGTAACGTGAAAGATGTTGATTCTCGACAGAAATATGCAGCTTTTTCAACAAATCTCAATTAGTCGGTACAAGCAGACGAGAAAATGCTTGACAGATGATGGTGGTGAAGTCATAATGTTTGAAGAGCTACCCGAGGATGATGGAAAGAGGGAACGGCAGTGCCTGGGTACTCGAGATCTTTAGGCGTACGTAAGCTGGCGTAAGGATGTTTGCATCGTAAACTCGACTGCACGTCGCTGATCAGCGGAGATGCAGATGCAGGGGTGAAAGACGTTGCCCAGGTGCGGTAAGAATGTGGTTGGACGGTTACGCTAGGCTACGGCCGAATTAGCGTAGAAGCTTGGACAATCGACCAAATTTCACGACTTCGTAAACAACGCCTGTTTAGGTTCATTTACTTGAACTATTCTTCCTCTTGCACGACAAAGATACCCCTAGCGCGGTAGAACACGGTACTCTCCCTCGGCGCGCGTCTTCACACATACACAACTGCGACTTCCCATCCGGCTAAGCAGCTGCCCGCCCCACTCGCTTCCACCACCTGACGAACCCCCACTGGACGAGCACACGAGCTCCTCCTTCGCGTCACCCTCCACCCAACATGTCGGCCGAATTGGATATTGACTTCACGCGCCGGAACAAGAAGCCGCGCCCGCTATCTGAGCATGAGAAAGAGAAGCTGGATGAATTTATCGACGCGATCCATTACTCGGCAAGGTAGGTTGGCGATGCAAGAAGCGGTCAGCGCGTTTTCTTTGCTAACGCTGGACTTAGATACTCGGACGACGCATACGAATACCGTCATGTGCAGCTTCCTAAGCAAATGCTGAAAGCTATCCCAAAAGATTACTTCGACGGCGCTAGAGGCACATTGAAGCTGCTATGGGAAGAGGAATGGCGGGCACTGGGAATCACACAGGTAGGCGTCAAAGAACGCGGGCTACCCACGACATGCTAATTTGGAAATAGAGCCTGGGATGGGAGCACTACGAAGTCCATGAGCCAGAACCACACATCTTGCTCTTCAAGTAGGTTGTTCCTATGCGAATATCGCGCGTTGCTGGCTAATCGTTGGACAGGCGACCGATCAACTACCAGCCTCCTATGCACTGATCCTGATATCGCACCACGGCGCAGCACAAGGTCTACAACACGTTGACCACAATACGCGCAACAGCTGCGCAGACCACCACGGCACACGAGACGGCCTTATCGCGATACCTTTTTTGTCTATTTCCAGCGAGGCGCGTTAGATATAACGATGATATGATAACGGTGGTATGATTGACGCGCTGGCTTTATAGGGTTACGATCGGAGCGAAAGCGTGTCTCAAATCCATCATGACAGGGTACCCGAAAGCCCACAATTGTACATACAGCCGAGGCAGAAGGAGGTACTGGGCGTTACTGGAAATTGGGCAAGAGACCATGGAATAGGTAAACGGTTGCTAGCTGCTATAAGATTTTTTGATAGATTCGTAGCTCCTTCGCTTGGTCAAAATCCTAAACCTGTTCAGACGACTTTTGCACACCAGTATGCCTTCCAGAATCTAAGCGCAAACTTGACGTATGTCATACGGACCGAATCTAGCGCGTCCCACACGTCAATCCTGGTCCCTGCGTTGTTCGTGTTTGTTGACATTTCTCCCGATGAGGAAATCATCGAGGTATGAAGAAAAAGCAAAGTGCGCCATTTCAAGAAATGGATGCAGAGTAGTATCGAAGAGGCGTAGAACCTCGGCCGCCGGCCTGAGCCAGGCAATCGATTAGTAAGCTACCTGGGTGAGTGTGTGTCTGCCTGGCTTCACAGAACCTCGAAAGCCTCACAAGTTAAACTTATGATTCAGAACTATTACAAGATCTTATAACTTTACACATACGACATTTCTTCTATTGCCGCATTTATCGAACCCGCAAAACTGCCACTCAATGGAGAACATAGACATGAACGTTTCCGTATCCTGCGATTTGCAGACATCGGTCAAAGCAAAATGTCAGATCTGATATCATGGGCACCGCATGGGAGCATGAGAATGACAAGCAGCTCCTCAGGACACAAAAAAAAGCTGCGATGCCCTTTACATTATCTCCAGAGAAAAACCACTCGGCTCCCGATCAACTCCATGTCTCTCGAGAAAAAGAGTGCGACATACTGGTATACTAGGAATACAATGTCGATCGCATCAGGTCGCTGATGGATCTTCTTGGGTTTCCTGGATCTGATGTCCTCGATATTGTGCGCCCAGATCTCGGTCGAGCACAGTATGATTGACGTTGCGGATAAATGATGCCATACGTAGGATGACCTACTTGCCCGCACACAATTCCCCGGTTAAGGGATCCATTAAGTACTCCAGGCTATCGGTACATGAGGGCGGTAATTGATGAGGGCCGTGCTCAACTCACGCGGTCGAAGTATGTGGGCACAGCCGGTGGCTCATTTTGTTGGCGAATTGAGCCATCATATCGAAACCACTCGGAACCCAGCATAAAAGATCGGAGCGTAGGGGTGATTTGCGCTCGGAGACTGTAAAGTACAGATTATACGAACTCCAATAGACGATGCACTCTGTCCGAGATCGCGATATGAGGGCAATCCACTGACCTGATTGATGTCTTGAAAAGTCAGACTATACAAAAGCCATCAGATCCGCCCAAGAAAGCAAAGCATCGACAGAGCATCAACAGAGCATCAACAGAGCGTATACATAAAAGATCAAATAAGACATTTCTATCATGAAAGCCTTCTCCATTGTCCTGGCAGGCTTCGCCTCTGTCACTGTCGCACAGCAACAAACCCTCTGCGACCTATACGCTTACTACTCCACCAACGGCTACGAGCTCCTCAATAACCTCTGGGGCCGCGACGCCGCAACCTCCGGCTCGCAATGCACATACTACGACGGCTTCAATAACGGCATGGCCTGGCACTCAAACTGGCAGTGGCAAGGTGCCGAGAACAACGTGAAATCTTACGTCTACGCCGGCCGCTTGGCCACCAAAAAGTTGATCTCGCAATACAGCACCATGCCGAGCACAGCGCAGTGGAGCTACAATACGACAAACGTGCGCGCCAATGTTGCGTACGATGTGTTCACTGCTGCGGATATCAACCATGATAGAAGTAGTGGGGATTACGAGCTTATGGTTTGGTGAGTGCTACTCTCGTATTGACGCCCTGATTTCAGTTCAACCATTAATTTCTCCTCGTTAACAGGCTCGCCAGATTGGGCAACGTTTACCCCATCGGTACCTCGCAAGGCATGAAAACCGTCGACGGCCGATCCTGGGAACTCTGGGAGGGATACAACGGGGCGATGAAAGTTTACAGCTTCGTTGCTCCAAGTCCTGTCACCAATTACAGTGGTGATATCAAGAACTTCTTTACTTGGCTCACCAGCAACAAGGGCTATCCTGCGTCGAGCCAAAACCTCATCGGTAAGTTTCTAATGTTGTTTTAGGCGATAGAGCTAGGTGTGCTTATGCTAACGACTTTATTAGTTTACCAATTTGGTACTGAAGCGTTTACGGGTGGACCTGCAGCGTTCACAGTTAACAGGTGGTCAGCGGAGGCCAACTAAGCGGAAAAGTCGGATCCGTGCTCATAGCCTCCATGTTTTATAGCTTGAGAGGATGTTTGGACGAGCGCTCGCGATACGGAAATAAGAGTGACAAAAGAATTTCTGTATTTGGCGAGGCTTATGTTCATGGCATGATGTAACTTATCGACGATGAGGCCGGGGAGTCCGCGGAGGAAAATTTTCGTCATTCTTAGTTACGAGTGCACTGTGAAAAGAATCTGCATTTGTCGCGTGCTCGAGTTAACATTCACCACTTCTTTTCTCCAACTCTTACTAGCGCTTCAGCACCGTCTTTACTGAGCCTAGTAGCGGGATAGGTAGCAGACAATGTAGAATATGATAACGGGTGCGCGGCTCTTGCGAAGTATTGTCCGTGTAGAAACAAGAAAGCAGATAGGGCATATGTGGTAGGTATGCCATGTGGCGGTTGTATGAGATGCGATGCGTGTATAGGGTGTTGCCAATGTTGCCAATCACAGCTAGGCGGAGTGGTTGAATCACACTCCGGAGAAAAGCGGCCCGACTTTCCCTGAGGTGTCATCAGCCTGGGCAGAATCCACCCATCTAGTCTGTCACAAGCAGATCTGCGCTTAACGATCTCGTAATGTCAACCACGAACCCATGGTTTTTGAAATTTCCAACTCTCGAGGCGGTCGAGCGGGTATATCGTCGTCCGATGTTTGGACCACTTACAGTGAGCGGACGTTGGATGTAATATTGTGATCTGGCTTTCTTTACGGCCCTTTGACATGGACCTAGGATATATCATTCCGTTGTTGAGAGATTAAATGGTGGTTTAAGCGAGGTCGGATGTGGAAATCCTGAGCGTGCTACTAGGGACCCATCTGTCATTCTGCAGAGTCGCAACCCAAGTTTGAGGTTGCTGGCAGTACGAGGCTAAGGCTTTGTTTTACGTACACTGGCGTAGATCGCATCCGATTTTCCAGCCGTCTGCGTTCTTGGTAGGTTTGGCGTCACCTAGAAGCGCCGCGGTTGTTCACCAGCCTCCCTGAATCGCGTCACAACGGCGAAATCTGCTATGACATCAATGGCAGAATGCAACGGCAAGATGCAACTCGCTGACTAGGATTGGCGGAGATATTCGGGTCGTGTGCAGTGCCGGTGGTCGGAGCGGAAAGCGTTTTGCCTGAAGGGCGAGCGGTGAGAAACGAGACCAGGGGCATAGCGGAGCGGAGATCGCTATCGAGGGTCCTATTCTAAGTAGGGCTTGTGGAGAGCACGCGACACGTGCGGAGGCCGTTCATACCACAACCATGGATACTGGGCAAGATCGGGCGAGATCCGCCTTGCAATGAAGCGACTGGTGAAGGCGTTGCAAAATTTGCAATGCAACACGTCTCGCCATCTGCTGTCGTGGCTGTACAGGCCGAGAATTCTGGCGGCAGGACCTGTCAGCTGCAAGGTCCCTCCAACGGTCGTTCACTGTTTACGCATGATAGGCGAGAGATAATGATGCGTAGTCGTGGGTGACGTGCATGTGCCAATGCTAAAACTATAGAGTATGGTAACGAGTACATAAGAGTAATTCCCGTAGACAGTTAAACTGGATCTTGTGTAGTACCTACGCACAGATAAGGCAGAGCTGGAGTAATTGAAAGATCACATTATTCAGGTGGGGGATGGCACACGGTGCGGCCATTGGCCCGTCGAGTCTCCCTTATCTCTCGGCTGTACGTAAGATAGAATGCAGGAAGCCGCTAGAGCGCATCCAGCTTACCTCCAAGCAACGCCCGTGCACAGTGCATCTTGAAACCCATCCCGAGCACATGTCTGCCACAAAAGACACTCGCAGCGCGCTCTCCAGAATCACTCCAATATACACGACTGCCAACCCCGATTATGCGCCTGCCCTCTCCCCACACAGGGTTCTAGGTCTCCAAGCTCCAAGCCCAGGCTTATCCCGCCTCTCCCGCCCGCCTGCGCCCATCCTCTACTTCTTTCGTGAACCTTCAATGACGGCGCGAACCATCAGTCACCTCATACTTCTCGCCGCCGTTACCGGCAATCTAGGACCCTGATCTGGGTCTCTTTTGAATCATCTCCGCTGGATTACTCAACTTTATTTGCTTTGCCCGGGATATCTCATAAACCGATTGAACTACCTATCTCCCACGCGATAAGACCTGTCACGTACCCTGCTTCCGATAGCCAGATACTTGCAACCTGATTCGGAAGCTAGCCAACGGGCCGTGGTCTATCATAGCCTTATCGCACCCATTCCACCACGCCAGCTAGCCATGACGGCCGTAGCAATGCAGCAGCCGGCTATGGGCCCACGCCCTGTTGTCTCTATAGCACCAGCTCGTCCTCGCACGATACAGAAGTCACCATCCAGCAAGGAGAGCTTGGGCAAGCCCACGTCCAACAACGGTCCAGTATCTAACATCCGCTCACGAAGGGAACGCCCCTGTGACGCGTGCAGACGGAGGAAGAGTCGCTGTGTAATACACGAGGGTGCTGCACTGTGTGTCTTGTGTGAGTTCCACAAGCAAGAGTGTACCTTTGTACAGAGCCCACTGCCACGGAAAAGGAAGGTTGTCGACGGTGAGAAGAAAGACTCACCAAATAACACCAAGAAGAGGTATGTCTAGGTCACCCCACCACCCTGCTTTTCGTTGCGCCTCCAGGCTCGCGTAGATATATCACTTCCGACGTCTGCTATGCCCCTTGCGTCACGCTACCAGGTCACGTGCGCATGTGTGACAGCACTTGCTTTTCCCGTCCCACGTCTAGTCACGGATTTGGAAGTTGTGGTCGTCGCCCAATGTTTCGGTTCGTCAGCATGTTGTCGGATGTCATAGCTGACATCCTATGGCAGGTCCGTCGACTCAGATCCTCCACCACTAGCACTATCAACACCCACCATCACAGCAACTGCGCCAAGTCCACCACCACCACAGCCCTCGCTGTCCCAAATTGCAAGTCTTCACTTGCCTCAATTTGGAGAGACACTGGGATTGCAGCGACGGCAGCATAGCAGATACATCGGTCTGAGTTCTCCGTTCGATTCCCTGCTTATTGGCTTGTCACAGTTCGATACCCATAACGAGTCGACCTTTGACCTTGGCACACTTCGACGAGTGAACGATCATGAATGTTTCATTATGCTACCTGACGAAAACACACAAGACTTCGCCGGCGAGTCTGAGGCTTTAGGCCAGGTTGAGCAGCTTGTGCATCCACATGGCCCAGCTTTGCTAGATCTGTACTTCCAAGTAGTACACCCAAACTACCCCATCATCCAGAAGCATTTGTTCGTCGAGCGATATCGCAATGGCGACCGAGGCTTCTCACCGGCTTTGCTGGCTGGCATGTACATTCTAGCCCTTAACTGGTGGTCACTCAACCCCAAGCTAGCCAACTATTCTAGACCTGATGCAGCCCGATTGGAAGCAATTGCCATGAAAGCACTTGCATTGGCCATGGAGCGGCCGAAACTTTCCACTGTACAAGCTGGCTTGTTGTTGCTGCAGCGTCCTGAAGCGGACTCTTGGAGCTTAACAACTCAGCTGGTGGCAATCGGTCAAGAACTAGGCCTACATCTTGACTGTTCATCATGGTCAGTTCCTCTTTGGGAGCGCGGGTTGAGGAAGCGCATAGCATGGGCATTATACATGCAAGACAAGTGGAGCTCCCTGATCCATGGTCGACCATCACACATCTTCAATGCCAACTGGGCAGTAAAGCCGATTACGGAAGACGACTTTATTGAAGAAGGAGACGGTTTCGAGACACGGCAAGAAGAGACAGAAGATGAACAGGTGGAAAGTCACCGAGGCCGCATACTGTATGCTCAGATGATTGCGCTCACGCAGATCATGGCTGAGGTCATGGACACATTTTACACCCAAACGGCTATCCACGACTTCGCCAACGCTGGGAAAAAGTCAACTGAGCTGATCCTCGCACGCGCCAAACCAGTGCAGATCAAGCTCCGTCAATGGCATGAGAAATTACCAGCGGAAGTAAAGATGAGTGTTCCCGAAAAGGGTAAGCTCACCTCGACGGGTTACCTCCATCTCGCATACTTTGCAACAGAGATCACACTCCACAGGCGCATAGTACAGTCGCTCGACTCTACTAACCCTGATTCATACGGTCTCTTCATGTGCCGCAACGCCGCGAAGACGCGCCTGATCTCGGCTATGGACTTTGTCAACAGATTAAAGCCAGAGCACTTACAGGCCTTCTGGTACTTTGCTTCCAAAGTCAACTTTACTCTTATTGGTACCTTTGGATCGCTGCTGTGGGCTACGGCACCTGCCAAGGAGGAAGCTGAGTTTTATAAGCTCAGGCTGTGCGAATACCGCTGGACGCTTTCCGTTTCTTCGAAGCGAGCCGACTTCCTTGAGTATGCAGTGTCGATGCTAGACGCGAGTCGCGCCATGCTGAACAACTTGGCGGAGAAGCCTAGTCTTGCAGAGCAAATCAGCAACGCCGGTGTGCCGCCCGCGCCGCCTCCACGACAATACAGCTCTTTTTCCAATATGGGACCGCCACAGAATCCGAATGGAGCAGGAAGGTACGAGATGGAGGATGTTGATATGGGTGACGATAACGATCTGAGACGGATGTCCTCAGGCGAGAGCTTCGAGGGCTTCAATGACGGATCTCAGTATGGTGGTAGTCGGCCACATACAGCCGGCAATTCGCCTCGCTCAATGTGAGCGGTAGATTCGAAGGAATCGAAGCATAGCTTTGACGGCTTGTGGATTTGTCGTACATGTTTCAGGACAGCGTCTTCTGATGTTCAGCGATTAAGCGTTCTTTCTCATGGTGGGATGGTGGGCGTTATATAGGTACGCCTGGTGCTGCCATAACGGTGCTCTCAGGTTGCGCCAAAATGGCGCCATATTGCGACACAGGGATTGGGACACTTTATGGATTTGCTCTTTAGCGATTATTGGTTACGATTTGATGTTGGATGATAGTATAGACCACCTATTGGATACAGGGTATTGACGCGAATGACAAGTCATTTGGTATATCGCCGCCTCGAAGGCGGCGCAAGCAACTTCGGTCTTTCTTTTGCGCCAATCGGCACGTGCCGAGTGAAACGTGGGTGTACAAGCCCACATTGGTGTAACAAAAAATCCAATTCTTGACAATGAGATGTGACCGTCGGTGCAATATCTTAGATCGGATAGTGGTCGAGCCTGCCGCTGCCTGAATGTTGATTCGGGGTTCGAGTAACAGCTGACATGCCCTGGTCTTAGTGCCCTACGCCCATCAGCTCCGCCTGCAACACCTCGAGACTATCAAAGCCGCATCGATTCGGTCGGCAACCAACTACGCATGCGCCTGAGATTTATTTCCAGCACAGTCGTCCGGCTCGGAGAGATGAAGTCATTGCGAGTGGGTAATGGTGATCAGCGCGTAGTGTCCTTTCCGCGGATTAATGCGCGCCGCATCCCCATGTCCAGGTAGCGGGCCGACGCGAAGAACAGAAGCAACCCCTCCAGCCCCGACTCGACACCCTCACGCCAGGCCTGACACATTGAAGTAGTTCGCAGCCTGACCCGGGTGACAATGCAAAGCGTGCGGATGCGATGCGCTTCATGCCGCGATCAAACACGTCACTTGGCAGCGCCCCCTTCAGCCAGTCGCGATTTGACGATGAGGCGCTTTAGCGATTCAGGCGGCCAACTGGGCGTTGGAACACCGCTCATTCGCGATGTGAGATTCGCGAGGTTAAATCAAAAGAGCTGCGCTACTTCATTGCCTGGATGCAGCATCGTGGCTTATCTCCGGTGAGCTTCATCTGTTGGTACTTGTGCTTACCCCTGAGTGTCACATACAACGTCCTCGCGTTCGCCAAACTCCAGTCTTGGTACTAGATCGGCGTCTCAGCATATTTCTTTATACACAGTCATCATTCTTATAATCTGCGTCGCGCCCTACAGAGAGCGGTAGACTTCTCGCTCTCCGCAATGGCCAAACTAACTTTCCTCTCGGACGACAACAAAGCCTGGAGACGACGGCTTGTGATCTGCTGCGATGGTACGTGGCAGTCCAGCGTTAGCAGCAAAAACAACATACCCTCCAATGTCACAAGACTCTGCCGGCTGATCGCGCGCGTTGGCGCAGACAAAGACGATCCCTCGAAGAAATTCCATCAGATCGTCTATTACGACTCCGGCATAGGAACCGGAAATCTCAGTGCCTCTGAAGCGCGACGACAGGGTGGCACGGGAGCTGGCTTGGCAGAAAATGTCATCGAAGCATACAACTTTATCGTGCAAAATTACGAGCCGGGGGATGAGATCTTCTGCTTTGGGTTCTCGAGAGGTGCCTACACAGCACGTGCGGTTGCTGGATTGGTCTCGGATCTCGGTGTCATTGCACCAACCAGTATGCAGTTCTTCCCTGAACTGTACCGTCTCTACCAGACAAACGAGGAAGGCGTCGAGTTTAGAGAAACACAGGCGTGGAAGTGGTTCACCAAGGGCAAGCTCAGCAAAAAGGGAGAAGAGATGGAGAAGATTGGTATCGATATCAGAAACACTGACATGGATGATCTTCGGCTCATGACTGAAGTGTGGGAAATTCGACCGCACGGGGAGCTTGCAGTCAGCGAGGGTAGCAGAAAGGTGAAGGTAGTAGGTGTCTGGGATACTGTTGGCTCATTGGGCGTACCAGACCTAATCGGTCTAGACCTGGCACGGGCAAGGACGAAGTACGGATTCCACAATGTCAAGCTGACGGAGAGTGAGTTCTTATTCATTAAGGAACATGCATTCCTTGCTAACCGTTGAATAGATATCGAGCATGCATATCAGGCATTGGCTTTGGATGAGCGCCGCAGGGCTTTCCGCCCGACTCTCTGGTACATTCCCACAGATCTCGTTGACGATCCGAACCGACCTACTCCAGAGCTGAAACAGGTCTGGGTACGTGGAATCTTACTCCAGGAAGGAAGACCTTACTAATGATGTTTCTCTTAGTTTCCAGGTGTGCATACCAACTGCGGCGGCGGATCACAAGACGCTTTCGGCGACATGAAAGGAGATTCCGAAAGTAGGCAACATTGTGTTATACCTGCAAGACATGTATACTAACCTTTGCTTAGACATCTCTACAGCAACTCTATGCTGGATGCTCCAAGTCATCTCTCCCCATCTTACCATTGACCGACATGCTTTCTCTCTCTTTATGGCTCAGTACACGCGCTGGCTCTTCCGCCTCCGCTACGCATGTACCTACCACCATGATGGCTCTTTTGAGAAGTTCCTGGACAAATTGCCGAAACTACCCAGCTTCAGTCTCACGTGCGACGAACTCAAGCCTCCGCGGCGTGACCCTCCACACGAACACACCAACTTCGACTTTAGCTGGGGCACAGGCCCTCTCGTAGATTCGTATGGCGGCTTCTACCACTTCCTCGGAGCACGTGCGCGTAAACCAGGCCACGAAGAAGTCGAAATATACGACGCTAGGAGGAAAGTACAGAAATGGGTCAAACTCCGCGATATGGGCGATACAAACGAATATATCCACCCCATTGTCCACTATCGCAGTCTTATACGCGGATGGGACAAGCACTCACCCATGAAAAGGAAGTGGAACCGCGACAACTGGCGCAGTAAAAGAGATGATATGATGAGGTTCTGGTGGTACATGGATGGCGAACAGGACACGTGTGCGATACCCGAGTGGGCGATAATGCCCGACAAGGAGGGAGAAGAGTACAATTTCGAGAGGATGTGGTATCATCAATGCGAGGACACTGCAAGGTCGTTGTACGATGTCAATCGTGCAGAAGAGAATTTCTTGGAGGTGTTGGATGAGAAGGTTGATTTTGCTTTTGACGACAGGCCGCAGAACATTTGGCCCTGAGGGAATCATGGTAAAATGGCCACTAGCAGTTCGCGATGGAGAGACGATAAGGCGAGCAGTGGGACGATGTCGACTTGAAGAGGTGATGGTGAGAAAACTACAATACCCTTTGTATTTAGCGTAGCAGTTGAGATACCTGTTCTAGAGGGCGATATGATTGCTTCTGTGGAGTTCGGTGTCCTGTTAAGATCAATGTCATTGTCGGTGTAAGAGGTAATGAGGTTGAGTAGATTGTCAGCGAGTTGAGACACGATTGTGAGGGAGCTGGCCTCTTTTATATTCATCTTTGAGTTCTTCCAAGGATGACTTTCTATCCATATCGTCGACAAATACCTCCACTAAGGTGTTGTTTAGCTTGTGCCAATCTTTCGTCTCAAGTCAATCATACGCTTATATATATGCCTGTCGATTAGATAAAAAAAAGTAGACAACATAGTCAACAAACACCAAAGATGAAGTTTGTAGTAACTCCTTCGTTCTGAACAAGCTGCAACATAAACAAAAAATCGTCAACAGCACATCTTAATAGAAGAACTGATCTTAGCAAAAGAATTGGACGGGCGGGTGATCGAAACCCGGACCTTCCGCAGATTAGCACCGGAAAAATGCAAAGCGGACGCTCTACCACTGAGCCACACGCCCCAGAAGTCGCTGTCTAAGATAGATAGCTTAGTAAGATGGATTGAGGAAGATTTGGCCTGTATATGTTGTCCAAAAAAATCCGGCTTGGTGTGGCATGTGGCCCCCTAGCGTTGCTTGGAAAGTCGGAAGCAAGACCTGCCACAACAAAATAGATTGTAATAAAAAACCAGAACATACAATAAAGTACTACGAGGAAGACTGTCTCTTTAAGATATTTATCAGAGGCCTTATTATTGTGTGAGAAGGGCTTCCTACTATCAACCTATGTCTGACTTCCAATGCGACGCCAGAGCTGGCCCTGTCGGTCCGGGACGTGGACACCTTAGCCACACCCTTGGCGCATCGCGGACAAACCACGTCGTCAGCATTCCCGAACACACCTGTGCTTTGTCTTAGCAAACAACACGTCTTCACTATCGTTCCGTTTGGATTACCCTATCATCGTGCCAACGTAACCTCCATTTCATAACCATAATCGACGATTCGAATTGGCCGCGCGTCTAACCTTTATCTGGCGTCGACACCCCGTAACTGTGTCAGCTCGCAAACAAACACATCGCAATCGCAATAACAATTGCCACGATGAGTTCACTAAGCACATACTTCCTGGACGTCGTATACTCGTTCACAAATTGCATGGTCTGCTTCCCAAGCTCACCTCAACTCAAAATCAACAGTCGGAGTTTCAAGATATTACGGTTGCTGGGCGAGGTAAGCTGGGTGTCTCTCGATAACACGCAACCAATTGACTGATCGCGACACAGGGTGGTTTCTCATATGTATATCTCGTACAAGACAACTCGAATCAGCAACTCCTTGCGCTCAAGAAGATACGATGTCCCTTTGGACAAGAAAGCGTGAGCTTGGCGCTCAAAGAAGTCGAGGCCTACACACTATTCTCGCCGCACCCGAACATCATACACTCGATTGACTACTCTGTTGAGACCGACAAATCAGATTCGTCTGCGAAGACCGTGTACATCCTTCTCCCATACTACCGTCGTGGTAATCTACAAGATATGATCAACGCGAACCTGGTCAACCACACAAAGTTCCCTGAGCGGAGGCTCATGGTGTTATTCTTAGGTGTCTGCAAAGCGCTAAAGGCAATGCATCAGTACAAGATTAAGGGCGGACCTGGCGGCGCGCGAAGCGAGGGCAAGGCGAAGAAAGTCAGGAGAGATGCAAAGAGGGCAGATGCGGAAGCTGCAGAGAGCATGGAAATGCGCCCAAGCAGGAGAAACCGCGATCATGAGGAAGACGACGAACAAGAGGCAGAGGGACTGCTAGAAGAGTCGGAAGTTACAGCGGCGCATGAAGGCATTGCGCCTGGTGGAGAGAGGGCATATGCGCATAGGGACATCAAGCCTGGTATGCAATTCGCACATCTCATACGATGATGCATTGTGGGACTAACATGCGCAGGCAACATAATGATAGACGACGACGGCAAGACACCCATCCTAATGGATCTCGGCTCCCTCGCGCCATCACCAACACCCGTAACCTCACGCTCCCTTGCTCTACAAATCCAAGATACCGCCGCCGAACACTCGACCATGCCATACCGCGCCCCCGAACTCTTCGACGTTAAGACCGGCTCAGTCATCGACACCAAAGTCGACATTTGGTCGCTCGGTTGCACACTCTACGCATGCTTAGTCGGCAAGAGCCCCTTCGAGGCTAGATCAGATGAGACGGGTGGTAGTCTGAGCATATGTGTATTGGGTGGTGACTGGAGGTTTCCAGATGAGGGCATGCAGAGGGGCAAGCAAAAGGCTAATCCTGAGGACGCGATCACAGATAGTGTGAAAGAGGTGGTGAGGAAGTGTTTGAGGCTGGAGCCCAATGAGCGACCGGATGTTGACGAGCTGATTGACATTGTCGAGGATGTACTGAGGGAGCTCCCGGAGGATGGCTCGGACGACTAGGTGATGCGCACCCATTGATGAGTATGCTTGTATGAGTACATTTTTTTCTATCCAGCGTGAGTATGTCCAAAATTTGGACAAGCCGTCTTTCCACACGGTCGAGCGTCTCGTATCACTCCAATATACCCTTTCACATACTGACTTCGTCACTGTACTCATTATCTCTACCCTGCTAAGCGCTATCTCACCTATGACCCAGCGCCTCAATCACTATCGCTAGGCAAGTATCGCTTCGCGGTTTTTCAAAGTAAAGGCGGCTTATCACACCATATTGCTCTGTCTTGCCACGCGCCGCTCGCTTTTCCTCATATTGTAGCGTCCGTGCTCCCGCAAACGACGGCCTCCCTCACTGAACGGATGACTGCTCTGCTCTTCCACCTACCTCACGCCACATATTCGCTACAAGCACTTCCCCCATACTTTACCAGAACGCTTCTCCGATCCTACGAGAAGAAGCTCGACCAGGAACTACTTACGCGTCATGTCGACACCGAACCAGCACCATCGCAGGATGTGAGTGTGATTCCATTATTTTACCATGTTTGAGTATGACTAAGAAGCTATCAGCGCCCAGCGCAATGCAAAGGAGTCCGCGCTTTTACGCCCACCCGGAGAAGTACGAAACCTGATATGGTCCTACGCCGTACACGCTGGAGAACCGGTATTCGTTGACTATTTTGACTCACACGACCCCCAAAATTGGCCTATACAGGACATCAGTCAAGTTTGCAGACAAGTACACGCAGAAACTCGCTTGCTTGCTTACGTCGTCAATACCTTCGAGTCGATCGACATAGACGCTCTTACAGAATGGCTCATGATACGACTTCCCGAGCAGAGAGCCGCCATACAGCGAATCCAAGTTTGCGATAGACAGTTCTCATATGATTTCCTACAACTTCTTCCAGGCTTGAAGTCTATCGTGGTGAAATGCTTCTGCGATAAGGCTGTCGTCGACGATTGTGCACATGGCAAAGCTATCGTCAACAACTTGGAAGGCACCTCGGGTAATTCCGGTCTCAAGATCCAACACCTGCCGATGTTCTTGAAGAAGTGAACGCCTAGGTATCTTCCTACGTAAGCTGTGTTGTCGACATTAATGATATCACTTGCTAACCTCTTGTAGTACATGGCCGCTGATGTCTTGCCACTGATCGCAAACCGACTGTGGAAGACGAGAAAGGCTGCTACACTCATCCAATAACAGGAGTCTATTCCATATAGACTTCTGTGCTCTTAGTCTGCTTTGGCTGGTTGGGTTTCTCTGCGTTCTGGATGCTGCAGTTTTGGCGAACCTGATGCTTTGCATCCACAGCGCTTCCATATTCTCTCAATATTACAGTCTCAAATCCATTTACTTCCTTGCTCCTGACTTCGAACGCTCAGCTTCCTCGCAGGCCATACACTTGGACGGGAATCCTAGTTATGAACCTCTGTGTTGTTGGATATTCCCTCAAAAGTCGGTTTTATGATCTTGATAGACGCTCAACCCCCGCACTTCCCAAGCTCGCTTGGAATTGACCGCTATAGAAGTGGGACACCCAGGAGCGGCTTCGATCACATCTGAATTGAAGTACTTCAAGCTTCGGTTAATCTCGTATTGATGTGAGACCAAGATGGATACATGATATCACCACGCCATTCTCGCAACCCACATGCAGAATTGTCGAATTCTAGCCTACTACGGAAGGTGTATGTCAAAGCGAAGATAATCGTCCTCGTACAGCAAGGCATAAACTTCAGCCACACTAGGCTAAGGACCCTTGAGCATCCTATTGGCAGGTGACAGTGCGGACTGCCTTCCGTAGCCGCTGCGTCCTGCGGCCCGCACCGAGCTACCATTGCCGCCTTGGCCTGTTCCGGCGATGATTCTCAAGGTTCGTACCATAGGGTAGGTACGGACTCGTCCGATCGTACCCAGGTAGGCGGGTACGACAACATGCATTTCACCAAGTGTCGGAAGGACAGGTCGAAGTTGTCCGGACATGGCACCGAAGTGCATTCTCGATATGATATGCAATGCATATGGTATGGTTGCATCTATCAAGCCCACATAATCACAAATAATGCTCAAGCGGCCTCGGCTATCTCATACTGAGCAGCCGGCTCAGTTCTCAGCATCCAATGAAGTATACCACGACACTGGTGCTAGCTGACTAGTTCGCACTGCATGCCGTTTGGAAAAGTGGCATGTGACGTGTAGGTGTATTGACTGCTCTGGTTAGATTCCAGAGTCAATAGTATCGTACGTAGGTATACACTCCTGAAGGTGGTTGTAGTATAAGTATCCTTCTCTTAGCCCCTAAAGTTCTCCTCGTCACAACAGACACTCCTCATTCAAGAACCTTCACTTCCTCACCTCAGTCTCCCAAATACCACAGATATGCACTTCAACTCTATCATTTCCCTGGGCGCAATACTCTCTGGAGCCGTCGTCTCCGCAGCAGATTGCGGGGGCTACGGTCTCTGCCCGACTCCCGCCTCATCCCGCAATCAACTGTACGCTGCTCGTCAAACCGTTTGCGGTGATGGACTGTACAAGAACTCTGGCTCGTACAATGCTCCGGGTGGAGGTAAACTTACTTGGCCTGGAGGCTATGACCAGCAAAGATGCTGGGATGCGTTCGAAAATATTCTGAACCAATGCCATCCCGAAGGCGTAGGTCTTGGTAACCACTTTGGGTCATATAACTGGTATGGCCAGCTATATACTGTGCATGGATGTAAGTCGTATTTCTGTCTTAAGTCCCGTACGACTAGCAAAGTTCTTGGCTAACACATGTTTTGCACTGAAGGCAGAAAATAGAGATGACATTATTCCTCTTGCCGTGATACAGGCACTTACCAATATCGTAATTAGCTAGGAGGTTTCGTCTTCGAAGGAGGTGGATCGGAGCTTATATGAACATGGTGACATAACAGCAAGATTCAGCAATATTTCGGTGGCCGGTTTATCTACGTTACTATATGCCGTTTGGCTGAAACTGAAGTCTACTACCTATTTGATGCATCAACTCTCACTATACTTGAAGCGTTTTGCCTATAATCTGTATACTCGAGGACCTTGCCGTGCACTTCTACCGGAAGACAGAGGAGAGGTGAAGTGGTATTGTTTTGTCTTGCACTGAACTATGTTAGTAAGTAATCTTACTAAGCTATCTATCTTAGACAGCGACTTCTGGGGCGTGTGGCTCAGTGGTAGAGCGTCTGTTTGTATTTTTCCAGTGCTAATCTGCGGAAGGTCCGGGTTTCGGTAAGTCGCCTATCATTTTTATGTAATGAGGCTTAGCTATTGAACAGGAGTGAAGGCAAACTAATCTAACCTGATGGGAATTGCACGAAGCCCAGACTGTGTCACTACTCTATGCAATATGTCTCGAATTCGTTAAGTAGAAACAGTTCACATGAAAGAATCTTCTTGGTTTTCGTGATAGCCAGATCCCTTGAATACAGATGAACAAGTGAAGGTGGTTGACACTTTGCAGAGTAAGTTCAGAAGGTCATCTTCCACCCATTCGAAGATAGTATCCGACCGCTGCATATGATAGTACGAACAGAACTCTGATAAATATGCATCTTATGTCCAAAATGGAAAGTATTAAAGAGTCTGTAATTTGAGCGTGACGGGAAGAATTCAGCTTTAGAATGACAGTAACAGTCGAGGGACATGTTTCTATGACCTTGTATAGCAGCAGCCAACTACCGCGGAACGTACAGCCGTTTTGGTGTGATACATCGTGGTTGCGAGACGCCTACATGGCTCTGAATCTGCTTTGTAAGAGCTTGTAGAGTATATCGAGGCAACTCTCGCTGTCGATTTCTAAGTCGTCTTCCGACTGCCGCAGCACTGGTACAAGCAACACTGCAGTTGTTCCGCACTTGATTTTCCAACGAGTCATTATACCCCACCTGACTTCTAGCCGCGTTACATAGCTCAACGAGTTCACATTTCGCTTGTCCCTGCTCTTTTCACGTCGCAGGGAAAAAACATGTAGAGTTCATGATTCATGGGGGAAAAGCAAGCAATGACGGCATGATTACAGCCAGAGATTGCGAGGGGAGCCGAAGGACTGCTGACCGTCGTCGGTGTATGTTGTTGCTGTATACATAGGAGAAGCGGTGACTTTGTGTTCTGTGTCTGTAGCAATGTAGGCGTCCAGGTTTTGACGGCAAATGAAGAAGCCATCTGAAACACGCCAGTGATCGGCGATACGGAGAAGCAAACATGGGCAGACATCTGATGTCCACGATTTTATCGTTTCAACAGCGAGTCAATAAACGAAGATGGAATATGATAACAAATCAGATCTCCACCGCGACGCCGTTAGCTGCATGACATTGTTCTCCGCGTTGATCTCCGCAGTCCAGCACCGTCCAGGTGGCTGATCCAGGTGGGGCTTGTCGCGGGACCCCTGCATAAACAACACCTTGCGATTGAAGACCGGGGGCTCTTGCGGGCCATATGGGAGCCTGTTGCCCTCAATGTTGTGGTTCCCCTTTCGCCTTCCCCACCGCCTTGCTACATAATCTTACGCGCGTCCGACAACATTTGTTTACACACAACATCTGTATCACCACAAACCATCACACCCCACTTGACCCGCCACAACATTCGCCTCAGTATCTATACGCGCAACAGCAATTAGCTAGATAGCTAGTATACACGGCGTCATGACGCTCCGCGACACGTACACCAGGTTCCTGGCGACGCCTTCCTCGGGCGCGCTGGCGGACAATGCCTCTCTTCACTATGTCACAACTACGACCAGCATCAACGACGCGACCGCCATCATCAAGCACTTGTCTGTTCAGGAGAAGCTGCTGAAAAAGACCAAAGAGAAGGTGCTGAATGTGATTGAGAGCAGCAATGGCTTGAGTGTCGACATGGAGACGACGATTGAGTTCACCAACGGCGGCGGCGCATACCTGCCAGGCCTTGACGACAACTTCGTCACAGACCGCACAGTGACATTCCCAATGGTATGTGACCGTTTCAAACATTTCTCCACACGTTCACTGACAGTGACAGGTCCACATGGTCCACTTTGACAGGTCAGGAAAGATCACACAGATCCGACAGTACTGGGACCAGGGCTCTCTTCTGAAGCAAGTCGACGTCATTGGCGCGCGCTCTCGCAACTGGCCTATCCGCGACAGCAGCGAGCAGATTCGCTTGATTGCATCGAATGCGGCAGCTGCACAGCCAGAGTCGAGCGCTTCGTCGCGCCCATCAACGTCAGCCTCTCGTGGCGTAGATGAGGTTTCCATTAGCGATCGTTCAAGGAGATCAACAAACAATGCCATGAACGACCCGCATGCATCGCTTGCCCTCTTTGCGCCCCGCGAGGTGGACGAAGAAGAGTCTCGCAGCTCTGGTCCGTCAGCACCGCGCGCGCAGTCTGCGAAGCCTCCTCCACGCGAGTACTCCGAGCTGTTCGCTGGTGCGGACACTGGATCTCCTTCACCATCACCCCAGAGGATCCCAGCCAAGGCTGGCAGCGGAAAGCACTACAAGCCGAACCGATTGTTCGAGGAGGGCGAAGAAGAGCACCCAGTCGCCCCTATGAGCATCAAGACCAGCTCCAAGAAGTACGACCACTTCACTTTCGGGGAAGGCGAGGAGACGCCAAAGGTACGAGACACTTCACGACCGTCCAAGCACGACCAGAACCGCAACAGGAACGATGCGCATTGGGACTTCGACGACTTCGCTACCCCGGACAAGTCGAAGCCCAAGACGCTACCCAGCGCGGTTCGACACTTTGGCTGGAGCGACGACGAGGTTGGTGCTTTCTATCAGCCAGAGACACAGGTTGCATCCAAGTCTCTGATATACTTTTGAAACATATACTGACGTCAATGTCACCTCAGGATACCTCCCCTGTCCGCCGACCCATCGTCCACAAGGCTCGCCCCGACCAAGACGCGCACTTCGACTTTGACGATAACGGCACTCCTGAAGCTCAACGCGGCCCTGCACCCACCAAGGGCGGACGCAGCAACAAAGGCCAGGGCCTCTACTCCGACAACGTCACAGATAACGCCGTCGACCCGGCCGATGCCCGCGCCCTTTCGGACATCACGAAGAACAAGAACCAGACCCGTAGTTCTATGAAGACACACTGGGGCGTTGACGCCGACTCACCCGATGGTCGTGGCATAAACATTGCTGGTAACGGCATGGGTGGACGCAAGGGCACTGAGTGGTCTCTCTTCGAGGAGAGCCCTGAACCGGCGAAGAAGGAGAATGGTGGTGGATTCAGCAGGAGCGCGAGGGGAACTGCCATCAAGACCGAGGGCGATGGTATGGGTGGACGCAAGGGCGCGGACAAGAGCTTCTGGGACTTTTAGGTTGCGTCTCAGCCTACGAACCCACGGCTTTCGTTTTTGGTACCTGCGGATGAGCGACTGCTGAGGTTTTGAAGATAAGTGTCGGCGCCAGAGTGGCATAGAAGATTACCATCGTGTCGTGGATGCCATCATGTACGCACCAGTCTCCTTTTGTCGATGTCTAGTTCATGTTCTTTCAACGTCTATGTGACGGAATATGGGTTCTAGTATGGGACTTGGTAGGATAGACATTGACATGGTGCACTAGATGTACTAGATGTCAGAGTGTGGTGATCATGTAACACCAAAGTTTGTTTACTGAGTTATGATACCTGTTCTTCTTGCTTGAATAGCATACTTTGTGGGATTTATTGATATACAACTGTTTCAAAGCCAATGTGTTCTATCACCCCGCCATCGCAACATGCTCATCCCTAGAAAAAACAATCTCAACTTCATCCCCCACCCTCCCACTATCCATATCTCCATCCCAAGGAAGAAACGTAATATCCGCTTTCAACCCCCACCTCCTCCCCAACTTCTTGCGTTCTTCATGTGTCGTCCTCGCTCGCATACCTTCCCATACAGCACGGAATGCCTCACCTTCTCCTTCTCGCTCGACCTCCTGTCCCTCCTCTGGGCTATCGAACCAGACCCCAGCGTCCACAATACGGCGCAAGTCGTCAGTCGGTTCCATGGACGCCCAGATATCCACAGGTGCGTACTTGACGCGCACCTCCTGGAGTGGTGTTGACGTCGATGTACCCTCGGTATGCGGAGAAGCGAGCATCAGAAGAGCGTGCACGCAGACTTGGACCCAGTACCTGATCTTGAGGGGTAGAGCGAAACCTGGCCGCGAGACACTGCGGCTTTGGTGTGAACCGCGGGATATAAACCTTAAAGGCAGTGTTATGCTGTCCAGGTTGAAGGTGGATGAAGCGAGGTACGTGAAGAGTGGTGTGACTTCCATCGAGACAAGGAGATCTAGTTTCGTGGCTATGTCCGCTGCGGAGGCTTCGCGGACGGGGTCGCGGGTTGGGTCGGCAAACGGGTAGTGGCCTGCGAAACCGAAGGGGTCGTTCGCGCTCGAGGACTGTGTCGTGGCTGTCTGGCGAAAGGACGGGTATAGTGACGAGTTTGAAGCGTCGTAGAAGTTGTCATCGTAAGATTTGCCTTCGTGGTCGTACTCGTCGTAGTGGCCGCTATAGTAGGCACCTCGTACGTAGTCGACATCAACCTCTACTTGATCGTGCTCCCAGTACCACACGTCCCTTCCTTCTTCTCTATCTGGTGGGTAATGTTGCAGGTTGGGTAGCGTTAGCCAATCCAACTCTATCTTCTTGAGCCATTTCAGCCATTGTCTGCCAGGTCCGTTAGGCTCTTCAATCTTCTCTAGTAGCGCTTTGAGAACAAAAGGTCCGCAGCTAAGGTAGACGGTATGGTTTTTGAAAAGAATTTCGAGCGCTTCGCGGGCGACTTGACGGTTGAGAAGGAAGTAATTATGGCGAGTCACAAGAAGTATGGCAGCAGCGCTAGGCTTGAAGTACTTTAAGTGACGGCGCTCAATTGCCCTATCTATGCTGAGCTCTTGCGCTGCGAATGTGTAGTCGTATATCTATATCGCAATCAGACTAGGCTCCAATAGGGTGGCGGAAATACAGACTTGGTCACGGAGCTCTCGCGGAAGTCTGAGAAAGGGAAAAACATGAGATGACACGGCATCTTCACGCTCAATCTGTTCAGTACCAACAGGAGGGTCAATACACCCGGATGTGGAAGTGGCGGCCATGGTACACACTCTTACTGTAATTGACGCGTCCTTTTCGTGTTGCGAACCAAGCTTTGCCCCGCAGCACCGCCATGACGATCTTCACGTGATGATCGCTTCCCCCCCCCCGAGCCCATCGGCCTATCCCTGTCGTGGCAAAGCCGCCGCGGAACTAGCAGCACTGGATCAGGCAGGCGCTTGACGCCTACCATGGATGAACGGGCCGATTCCTGTCTGTAATGACCGTCATCTTCGTAGCGTATCCACGTACTCGGGTCGCAAGCAAATCGCGATATCTGGCACCTACAGGTACCTTAGGTGCTATGCGGAACCTTCGCAATACATACCTATCATACTTACATCACAAGGCAATCATGATTGCTGTAGCTTTCTGCTGCTCAGACGCACTCCAACTGACGAGTTGACAAACATCGCGGAGTCTTCGGTTGGTGCCGAGGTGATATGCTTTCACTGGTAGTTACACCGCATCGAGGTAAGACTCCGTTCAACAACCATACTCTCTTGGTAATCATAACCGAGATGACCTTGTTTGTTACTGCAATTCAGAGGTAACCGTTGCAGCGCCGCTCGCTTCTGTCAATTACAGGTATATTGCCTTCAGGTACGGGTCTGCCGTTGCGCGGCTCGACTTCAGGGGCCTTGCATCCGAGATGTCACTAAGGCTCAGATCTTCGGGGAATGTTACTGCAATATCCGTATACTGATGCACTGCAGGGAACACGCACGCGGGAGCTCTACCGACTGGTCTTGTTTGCCGATAGACTTTCAGCGCGTAACGACCTACCTGGGGTAGTCTTGCATGTGTGTCACGGTCAGCGCCCCAACAGTTCCACCTATGAACGGATACCAGCTGCTGGCAAGTTGACGCGTCCGCGTACAGCATACGTCCTTCAGACCTGTATTTTGAACAGATTTGACATGCTGATAACGTGCTGCGCCTGTGCAACTGACATACATGCGCGTTCGATGATGTAAGTTGGTCTGTGGCTTAGATCGGATGACAAGAGAGACATACAGAATGATCGGGTTCGAAAATGTCATTCGAAGTACGGCGATCGTTTGTTCCTGCTCCGATCCATACTCGCAAAGATCTAGAGCCCGATTGCGCTAGCCTCGTGCATAGAGCGTTGCCATACATCCTGCAGGCACAGCAGCATAGTGAACCTTATCTCCTACAGCCTAGTAATGCTGTGACCGCAGCTAGCCTGCAAGATGTTCAGTGCAGAATGGACCCATGAGATCAGTTGAATAATCATGCTATTGAGCATGTGGGGTCCATGGGTGTGAACGTGATTGATGCGACAGTCGTTCCATCTTCCACTGCGGTCCGCTTGACCATGGCACTCTTATGGAACCCAGAGTCGACTCTTTGGTCATTGTTGCTCAACCGGAGTACTAGAGTACAAAACATGTACTGGCACCTGACACAAGACCGTTAGGTATGTAAACCTGGTCGTCGGGTCTGCGTGTGGTAGCACAATCAGGTCGAGTATAGTGCGAGGAGGCGGCACCGCCATGTGGTGTAGAGTACTAAGAGTAGCTTGGTCGGCTTGGACCGAACGAGTGATACTGATTCAAAAGTTGCGTAATAATGGGCATATGTCGGCAGCGGTTGCCGGCCATAGTCCAGATCCGATGGTTATGTTTGGTCAAGGCAGATGGAGTTAAGCAGGCTAGTCCTTTTGTGTATCCAGACGACCATGTAGGGATGGTCTTCTGTCTTACACGCTCGCATCCTGGTATGCGATAGGGAAGCCGTGGGCCTTGTTGGTTGTTGTTGTTGTTGTCATGACTCTAGCAGGCTGAGCCGATGTGCAGTTCAGAACTCTAAGATCGATACAGCATGCGATGTATGGTTTTAGAGAGCGGAGAACATCGTTGTACCCAGCTTGGTTGCTCAAAAACGGCTCAATGTCGATGCTCACATGGCGTCTCGTGACACTTTATAGATGGATGCGGCTCCCAAGGACTCAAGCATCAGGTGCATTGCATGTTCCGAGCAGCAATGTAAAGGTCACAACCCTCTGCCATGTCGACCACAGAACTACCGAGAACTGTGGATAGTGACAAGGGGTGGGCGTGTTACCGAAGATACAAAGTGGGCGCAGCACCTGTATCACCTCTTGCAACCGCAGAAGGATTATTGGTAGGCTTATCGGCAGGCAAAAGAGGCTGTGGGCTGCAGGAGTTCTGGCAGAAGTCGGGCTAGGAGGAATGGTTAAAACTTAATGGAGCGGGTTGATTTACATGCGGGAAGCAGGGTTCGGGAGCGCCGTGCCCTGCAACGACTTATTCAGTCCAGTGCGTGCATCGGAGCAAGACGAAAGGCAGCAGTGGCGGCGTCCCCGGAGAAGCGATTGTGTGTGAACATGTTCTTCAATCGTTCTCCAGAGCTGTACCGTGGTATGAGAAAGCGCTAGCCGGCCAAGTATGGCCATGTTTGTTTGGCATGGGCACGGGCTAGTGGCATTGGGCCGACTACTGCATGTCGGCAGCGAATGCAGGCTGCAGAAGGATGCGCGCTGCAGGCGGCCATGTGTGAGGATCGGCGCTGGAGGACAGCGTCGCAGAATTTGCTTTTTCTCGGCGCTTTGGCCGGTTGGGTAGCAGGCGTGGAGAGCTAGCGGACCTCGTGGCGGTACAGCGGGCGGCGGGATAGCAACACGGGTTTGGCTAAAGTGACGACAAACTACAAGGCCCTGCCATGCTCGCATCCCGTGTCTATTGCGCCCAGGATTCGGTATGTATATGCATGCATCTGCTCTGCACGCAAGTGCGGAACGACAGACTCTGCCATAGCCGATGAGACTGCCCTGCCCACTCGATGGCCGTGGGCAGAGCGGGATTGCTGTCATCGGCACCGCCATATGACAAGCGCACCAGTTCGCGCGCGGAGGCAGGGAGCCCATATTAAGTGCAGCTAGCCGCCGCTAGACGGGCTGCTTAAGATACACGAGGCCTCGATTGAACGATTTCCCACGTGCGGTCGGCTCACCTCTGGGCACCAACATACCCATTAATTGGCTGGCTCCCTTGCTGCCCTTGCAACTCGTCAAGACTCAACCGTCGTCTTTAGCTTTCTGTTGCGCCGCACCTCCTCCACTTTCAAAAGGTCCCTTCCGAACGTCGTACTTACGGCTAGACCGCCGGCTGCCCGCTGCTTTGTTGTGCACCTTGCTGCCATCCTTGTCCCAGGACATGTACTCGACCTGGTAGTCTGCTGACAGCGCTGCTCTTCTTCCCCACGCGCGCAGCACTGTGAGTGTCTTACGTTGGCCTCACTACTCGCCCTGTACGACATCTACCCACCGCGCACCACAGCCGTCCTAGCCAGGCCAATTCTCTTGCAGCGGCAGCCAGCACGCCTCGCTCGACGCCTGCGTCGTGCACTCGCCTCTTGGGGCGCCATCATCGTGTCAACTCCAGATCCCGCCCTCTGGACGCTGTGCCCACTGGTTCAGGGAAAAGGACCAATTTGTTGTCCCTGTCGCAACAACCGCCGACTGGAGGGAGCACTGCAGCCACGTCTCTTTGAGCATCGACTTTCGTGGTAGATTTGCACGGGGAGCACTGCTTGCTTTTGTCTCGACTCGTACCCTGAACGACTGCTAGTCGTCAGAACAAGTGAACTGGGCATCCTCCACAGCCGGCATATCTGGAAATCACAGCCATCGCCGTCGCCTCTCCCTCTCTCTCTCTCGCGGTAATTGGCGTGCATCGCTACCCTGCGCTTTCCATTCGAGTTGGACCGGTCTTGGCGTCCCTTCGTCGTGCCCCACTTCACCCAACTTGCCATCCTTACTTTAGGGAGGAGCGAACCATATCTCGCGCGGCCTCGCTCAGAATTACCTCTTCAACCACCCTGCAATCCACTTCCATTCCACGTCACAGCTTATCTAATCCCCGGAACCCCGTCCTCTATTACTTCTACTTCCCCATCTTTCCACCTGGCCCCATCTTCTCGACCGTGCAGAGTGGTCTGACCCAGTTATTTTGCTGAACAGTGTTCCTCACTGCCTTACTGGCTCCGCTTTCTTAGCGATTCGAGTTATTACCACCACGAGCTCAATCTTTGTTTCGCTACCACGAGAGCTGGGCACGCACTACTATCGTATAAAAGGTGCCTCGTGCTCCTCCCGTGCTCCTCCACAGCCATGGACTCTGTCTCTCAACGTCCACTTCCGCATAGCAATATGCCGCAAAGCAACGCCATCCAAGGCCAGCAGTCCCTGCCGCCTTTATCACAACTCACCAACCGTCTCCCCACGTCTGAACACAGCCCAGCACAGCCTAGGCAGCACACAGAAGCAGGTGAAGTTCGAGATTCGGGTCACTGGTCTATCGCCCCAAGCAAACGTGAGTATACACGATATCTGTCAACCACACGTTGTTGACACCCATTCTAGATTCATCCAACGTGTCTCAGCACATGGGCTTACAGTTGCAAACACTACTCAACCCTTCTGATGATTCAACATCACGCAATTCCGTACCAGAGACGCCGTCGTCGGTTCGGTATCCCTCTGGTTACTCTCAGCCATCCCAGGTACGTCACTTGGTTACTGCCCCCCGAGCTCATCTAATGTAAAGGCAGCATGGTGGTCTACCTTCGCTCTCCCAACCATACGACAACAGTCGACAAAGTATTGATGCCGGCTCCTCCCAATTCGACTCCCGACGCAGCAGTGTCGACAGTCGGGTGAATGTTGGCATGGGGCATCTTACGATTCACCACCCACAGTCACCGTACGACAGCCAGAACGCGTCTCGAGCTTCGCTTGTCCAGGACCTCCAGCAACAACGCGGAATCACAAATCCAGTTACGCGACCTAATGGCACTTCTCCTTTATCACCCCACCGAGCCGGTCCACGTGCTAGCAATCCCCCACGACGTGCTCCAGTCATCAATCCCAACCCTAGGAGCGTGTCTGGTATGCCTGATCCTATGGCAGCGGCCCCGACTAAGGGTTTTGCTTGGGCCTTTCCGGCAGACGACTTTGATCATGAAGAGAAGAGGACATCAAGCAGCGGTGAGTCTAGCGTAGACCGCTCAAACGTCCCCTCGCGTCAAGGTAGCTTTGCGACATCGATCAACAGTAGCATCTACACCACAGATTCTAAGCTACCACCTGGTCAACAACGACTGGATGATGGCATGCATTCCCACCCTTGTTTTACATCAGCCGTACTAATTAGCATAGACGTCCCTAGTACCCATCATCACTCCATGCAACATCGCAGTGTCACGAGCCTACAAGCTATTGACCCTACCAACCCACTCGCTCCCGGAAGCGGAAGCTACAGCAGGACTCCCGAGCTTCGGGTCAGTCACAAAATGGCTGAAAGGAAGCGAAGGAGTGAGATGAAGACCTTATTCGACGACCTCAATGGAATTCTACCCAACAGCCCAGGCAGCAAGTCAAGCAAATGGGAGATTCTCACCAAAGGTAAGTCCAGAGTCGAACTTTTGCGCATTTTTGTCTTACGTGCCCTCTAGCCATTGAATACGTCCAAAATCTGACTCGCGCACACCAAACCGCTCGTGAGGAGCTTCTCCGTTTGAGACCCGAAGCTGAGTACTATCGAAGAGCCCAAGAAGAGAACGAATTGCTACGGGCGGAACTGAATGCCGTCTGGAACGCTCTTCGTCGCGCAGATCCTTCCAACACCCATGTTTACGGAAGCATGACTGGCCAGTTTGCGCAAGGACTACCCACAGCTCCTGCACCTGGTAACAATGTGCTTCCACCTCTACAACAGCAACAGCAACAACAGGGGCTCCCGCAACCACCACCACCACCACCACCATCACAGGCTCAGTGGGCACCACCACCACATGCGGGTGCAATGTCGAGTGCGATGCAGGGTGTCGAGTTTGGCGGTATGCGGCCTTATGAGCATTCGCATCGTTGAAGCAACCCTTCTCCACGTCGCTACCGACTTGTATGGGCAATACAGCTGATATGGTTCTCGACGATCAAGACTCCATTATGTCTTTTTTATTCTGTGTTACATCGAGAGACATTCAGCAAGCGTTGTTTTTCTGCTTTTACACCTAGGGACGGGAAAGGGTTTTCCGCCTAGGACTAGATGAGCCCATCAACAACCTTTTCAATCATCTACCGACTGTGTTTTACGATTCCTTCAGTATCGAGATGTATTATGATACCGATCCTACGCGACATCATCGACATATTCGCCACTCATCGTGGGTCTTTCTTTCACTTACCTACTAGGGCGTAGGGCGGCGTTTCATCAGGCGGTTTATATCTAAGGAGTGAATAGGCTCAGAAAGGCTTCTTGGAACAAGGTTAGGGAAAAAAAAAAGTACGTGCCATGTTTCAGTTGGTGAGACGCAGGTTTCTCATCTCAAGAACAGGAGTGGATTATTCCACCATGATGGCAGGCGTATGGTTGTTTTCGTCATCTCGAGCGGTTGATCGGTCTCCAGACCGAAAACAGTTCGTGTACCCAGGACTTTGTGCCCTTATCGCTCTGCACGTGGGCATATGTCTGCGCCATGTTTCTTCGACATGCATTAATAGCTTTAGTGAAGAGGGGCATAAACTTCTAAACATGGATCGTCGCTGCAGATTGTATGTCAAGCCACCCACACTTGGACTTTGGTGATCTTTTCTTGCGATATTAAAATTCCAAATCCTCGGGTCACGACACCACACACACCACACCTGGGTACGCCGATTGCTAGAACTTGCCAGTGCTATCGCGCCGAATATCTTTTGGCCGCATCTTACCGTGTAGCGTGACAAGCGGCTCTATGTGTCCGAACAACCAGTGAAACTGTTATATGTAGGTGGAGTGTGAGCGACGAAGAGTTTGTTGCTTTACTACGGCTTTTGTTGACTCGCACTCTACGATCTTCGTTACTCATTCTCAAGGCTGACTCGCGTTTGCATTCTTTCTCGCACAGCCATTTGACGCTAAATGAGATCGTGGCGTTTTCTTGAGACTTCGTCACGAGGTCGGACACGTGGTGATCGTCAGTCAATCGGATCCGAATGTGGGTGGGGACAAGCGGCACGTCAAATTGCCAATGAGTTCTAGGCTTGGAATTGGATCCAGCACTAAGTCATCTGAGTTAGTGCTCGGTAAGATGTGCCGAAGAAGTGTCTGGGTATGACAGCCAATAGCCCGCGATAGTTGCGCTCTATGAGAACTAGAACTGGAAGGACGTTTGTATAGTACGAGGGTTTGTGGAGCGTTTTGTATGCGTCTGCTGGAGGTTGGTAACGGTCGGTAACCTGAATCTTTGTGTGCTTCAAGGGTCGTATCGCTTGGACTCAATAAAACCTAAAGGGTTTCCTGTGTGGCGCCCAAGCGCGATTGTACTTTCAGACTAGTCGAGATGAATAGCACTGCGATGACAAGAGCGGAAAGTGCAGAAGAATTGAGATACGACAGCAGCGGTCCATTGAGCAAATTCGTTGCGAAGAACAAAAGGCGTTCGCAAGCCGCCAAAAGGGTATAGAATTAAAAAAAAGTATGCAATCTATCCATCATCTTCATCGTCAACTTAATAAGAAAAGAGAAGGAAGTATGCTACCCGCGATGCAAAATCGTATCCAACGGATTTTTCTTCGGACCAACCAATTCCTTCTTGACCTCTTTTTTCTGCTTCTTCGTCATGAGTCCTTTGGCCTTGATACCTCTCTCCTTTCGTAGTTTCTTGAGCGCTTCTTCCGTCATTTCCTGGCGGAGGATTTGTTCCACGACAAGCTTCTTGCGACTGCGCTTATCGCCGCGGCCGATGATGATACCAGCGGTGATGTTGCAGGTAAGACTGAAACTCAGGATGATGGCGGTGACTTCCTTGGGGCGGTCTTTGTAGTAGATTCCCCAGGTTGTACCACCAAGTGCGCATTGGAACATGGAGTGGAAATCGAGAAGGACAATGATGGCGATGAGGAGGCGGATGGAGAAGGCGTGGTGTGTGTATGTTTCGTGGGGACGGTAAAAGGTATGTGACTTCTCGAGCTTGCCTTGATGGTATTCGAGCCTCTTTTGCTCTTGGGCGGTGAGGACAGGGGCTTCAACGCCTTCTTGTTCTGCCTCGCCCGTTTCCCACGCGCTTGATCGGGGCATGGTTGGTAGCTCATTATGGTCTTTCAATTCCTGTAGTCCTCGTTTCTTACGTACTTCCCAGGTCTTGTGTGCATATTTGGCAACAAAGATCATGTGGTAGGTGTCGACGATACGGAAGGGGAACATGGTGATTCCAACGACACAGAATAAGGCAGTCAGGACCTGGTCGGCAATCTCGACGAAGTAGGCCTGTCGGTCACCCACATAAATCCAGCCGATAAGGAAGAGCACCCATGCCGCCCCCCAGAAGGTGATAAGGAAGAAGTATAGGGTAACGAGAAAGCCAAGGGGATTGCGGACATAACGTCCGAACCCCTTCATAGTCCGCTTGAATCTTGCGCGCCTGGAGTGGAGAAGGTGTCGGACGTGATCGTCCAAAGCTGCCTTTTCCTCGTCAGTCCAGCCTGTCAAGGAAGCACCGTGTGGCAGCACAGCGTAGTGATGGCCCTCGCCCTCTTCCAGAGTTGAAAGATTCGAGTCGATTGTGTTGTTTCTGTGTAACGTTCCGCGCCCTCCGCGCGCTGCTTGCTCTACTTCGCCTTGTTGTGTCATCTCGGGGAGTTGGTCTTCCCCGCGTCCGGCACCCCTGGCTGTACCCATCTCTTCATCCGACGAGTCCGACGTAGTCTGTCCAAGATCGTATGTAGGTTGGCGGTTGTAAAGCCATGGCAAGTTGGGTAGGAAAAGCGAGTTCTGAACATTATTCAGCGTAGTAAGGGCAGAAACTTCGGGATCTGAAGTCTTGTTAGCTCGCGATCAACATGGAACATGTTGGAATGTACTAACCAATGACATCAAGCACATCAACAACGTTGTGGCCCATCATGTTCTGGTTGGGGTCTTTCTGACTCCGCCTCATGTGGAATGCGGAGGATTGACGAGTCAATCCTTTCCGCGCGTTGCTAGGGCCTCGAGAAGGCGGCGGTCCGTTGCCGGTGGAGGGGTTTGCGCCATCCTCATAAAGAGGCTGTAGGTGTGGACCTGTTAGTTGGCGTCTTAGACTATCGTCGGCGAACATAGCCTGTGGGGGTGGGCGCGGTTCGGAGCTACTTCGTCTTCGACCAGCCTGCCATGTGTTGTCGGATTCTGATATTGGCTCTGGCGCAGCGACAGGATCGGGCGTAGCTTGAGGAGTATTCAGACTTGGCTGATGCGAAGGTCTTCGTATACGGATTGACGAACTGCGCACGCGCTGGGCAGGATTTGAGGGAGGCGCGTATAGGTCAGACATGGAGGGCTGGGCGGACGGTGTGCGGGTCATGGTGGTGACGGTAGGGTGTGTGATTGTGGTGGACTGTGGCCCGAAATGTTGCACGGTCACGCCGTGGCCAGGCGCGGTCGAGGTTGTTGTGGTTGTTGTGTGCGGACCAGAGGTGGTAGTGGTCGAAGTTGACGACGACGCCAACTGGCGTCCCTGCTTACCTTGACCTTGATCCATCGTGGCAGCGGTTGCGACGAGAGGACCCCAGGAAAAGGATCAGTTTGGGTGAGCGTTGAGGCGTTGGGGTAAAAGTAGTGTCTTCCTAAGCGTGCAGCATTCCGGCCGCGACCGGCGTGGCTTTAGTTCATGGTTCAGTCAGCAGCGTCTCCGCAATCCGTCACAAGCAAAAGGGTTAGACGCGCGCTATGATAGGAAAGAGTCGCGTTGGCACGGCGATGATAACGATTTTCAGGAATAAGGGCATGAGAGGGGTCTCGGAAAACACAATCAAGCTTTCTGCTCGTGCGGATTCAAAGCCAACCGTCTTTTAGTGCTTCGGCTACTACGGCTCGTGCAAAGATCCGAGTGGTGCGGACTGTGAATTCATTCCATGACCGCAACTCGCACCGTGAAACATTACGTCATATCTCAATCTTTGCGGAGTGCAGACATATCTGGGGTTGCTGACCTCTGCGCATACAACTTGTATTAATAATCTGTTGTACAGCACCCACACCGTGTGCGATGAACACTTAGCTGTCAGCTGCGACCAGTCTCTGCAACAGAGCGGCAGCATGGCATTTGACTAGTCGCGATGCGCGTGCAACTCGATTGTGCATAGGAACAGTGGATACCCTCATTTGCATTATCCTTCATTCGTTTATGCTCTCCTTATTAAATTCAACAAAAATCGCTTACAGGCAGGTTTTCAAGACCATATGTCTGGACCCAACAGCCGTTCCCCATAGGGCTGAAACGAGACCCAGCTGGCCACGCCCGGGCCAACATTGACGTAGCTGTGGATCCTGGGCGCATCCGTACCTGAGAGATGGTGACTTTGGTCTTACACAGTAATCTTCATCTTAGTACTATCATCGCACTTGTTTCTTTACAATGAAGGCCATCCGCGCCCTCGTACCGGCCTTCCTGGCAGCCAGCCGCGTCGTCGTCGCAATGCCCCAGCGCAGCGCGCCCCAACAAGCAGTTCTCGACGCGTCCAAGCATCTTGTCAAAACACTCGGAGTGGGCCACTTCAGCGAATGGAGTCGCGCCACAAAGAAGGAGTTTTTGATCGACTGGCAAGCCGGCAAGGAGTCAGAATGGGTGATTGTACAGGGCAATGAAGGTGGTGATTTGGATTCCATGACGGCGGCGCTGACTTGGGCATACCATCTCGAGCATTCGTCCCAAAACACGTCGAACCCCATTAAAGCAATTGCACTTCTCCAGACTCCGTCGCATGCGCTGGATTTGAGGCCAGAGAATAGACTGGCTCTGGACAACTCGCAGATGACGCCCGGCCACGAGGATCTATTAACGCTCGACGAACTGCCCGAAGACCCTGAGACTCTCGGTAAGAAGCTCAAGGGCATCGTCCTAGTCGACCATGGCAGCCCATTACGGAAATGGAGCGAAGCAAAGATTCTCAGCATCTTCGACCACCACAAAGACCGCGGTACAGCTCCTGACGCTGAACCCCGTGTCTTCGAAGTAGTAGCAAGTTGCACCACGCTTGTAGCTCGCCAAATGCTCGACGAGCTCGAGCAGTTGGACCAAGAATACCACATGCCGCACGAACTCCTCGAGCTGGTTCTCAGCGCCATCGCCATCGACTCTGGCGGCTTGACTGGTAAAAAGACTACCAAAACCGACATTGCAGTTTCCAAGCGCGTTCTTGCACGCAGCAACTGGAAAAAGGACAGCCTAGAAGACGTAATGGAAGACCTAGACGACGAGTTGAGTGAAGCGCAAAAGGACATTGATAACCTCGGTCTTCGCGATTTGTTGCGTCGGGACTGGAAGGGCGATATCATTGATACTCCTTCGCCGCGTACACCTACTGTGAGCATTGGCTTCGCATCTGTTCCTTACTCGATGGACGAACAGATTCTCAAGACGGACTTTGCAGAACTCTTTGGTTAGTCCTTTAAATCCACCTTCAGCAACTCTTGATGCACGACTCAACTAACACACCCTCAGACTGGTTCGCCGTCCACGCCGCCTGGACCGCTGAAGCCGGCGTCGACATCGCTATCACACTCAACAAATATAAGAAACACTACAAAGACGGCGAGAAGGAGAAGATACGCGAAGTCGTCCTGACTGTCCGTGACGACGTACGTATCGATCAGGACCAAGCGGATTCGCTGTTCAAGACAGTCAAGGAGGCGTTGGAGAACAACGAGGAGGGTATTGATTTCCAGCCATGGCATCGCGCGGATGAGCTGGCACCGAGACAGATGGTGTGGACGCATAAGAGTGGTGCGGGTAGGAAGGTCATCAGGCCAATTGTTGAGGAAGCAGTCATGAAGTGGGACTAAATGACAATTTATCCTAGAGACATACGTGTTGGTCCATCTCAGCTGCCTGAAGGAACAAAGGTTGATGTATGCTTTTAGCTACAACGCATCTCGCTATCTCATTTGAATCGGGCTTCTATGTATCCATCCCAAGTTTGACTTGGTCACAATATCGAAATTGTTAATTCGGTAACCCGCGTTAGCAGGCTCAAACTGAAAATGTGCCCAGGATATATTCGGGATAACCTGCGCTAACACACTGGGAGTACCTGGCGCTGCTGTATGCTTCAACCTCCAGTGCATGCCACAAGCTTTTGGGACCGGGTTCACGAGTAGTCATCGCAAGCATAAACTACAAGGTCAAGTATCGATCATTATTCATCATTGTCTACGCTACTTGAGCTTCATCGTTATACTACTACCAAGCCAAACTGCCAATTTCAACAGGAAAACAAAAAGAAGCCATGTACAAGAAACATCGAATCTGCTTGTACCTCCATCCGGCTGTGTTCGGGAACCCCGTGAGAGCCTGCTCTTGTGGGCGGCTTCAATCAACAGAGCCCTTCATTCAAGCCAGGGCGGAGGTGACAGCCAAAATCCAAAAACTCCCTTCAACGCCGCTTAAATGCAATAACGAGAGGGTATCAAACGCCAAACACAATCGATGCCGTGTAATCAATGCTGTAGTAATCGATGTCCGCCTAAGGGCGCTACCTAGGACGGGCGCTACGCGCAGCTGGCTTCCTGACATTGGCGGTATTGGTCTTAGGCGACAAGACGTGTGATTTAGTCGTTTTGGTGCGGGATGCTGCGCGGGTTGCACGAGTTGTGGGAGCTGCGGACGCTGGTTTCTGGACTGGTGCCCTTGTGCGCTTCTTGGGTACTTGCATCTCTGCGTTCTCCTTGTCTGTTCCGGACATCTCGTCGCTGCTGCGTTTCTTGGTGCGCGTTGTCTGCGTCGCCTTGGCGTAGCCAGGTGTTGGTTTGGTCGTTTTTGGGGCAGGCTTGACGCGCCTGTTGTCGGGTGATGAGGTTGCTGCGGCAGATGAACTGGGGTTTGTGGGAGGAGCGGTGCGTGTCTTGCGTGTGGCAGGTGCCGGCGCAGACGCAGATGTTTTCTTGGTGACGGTGGCCTTGATCACTGGAGCAGGCGCGGCATTTGGTTGCGCTGGCGCGGATGCCTTGAGGAGATCAAGTAGCGTGGTTTGTCGCGTCACGGTAGGGATGCGGTTGACGCGTCTCTCCAGGCGCGACTGCAGACTGGCGCATTGTGCATCGCATTGCGCTCGCAACTTCTCTTTGCGTGAGTTGATTTCGAGCTGGAGGTTGGCTAGCATGTTGGCTTTCGCCTCAGCTGTGAGTCCGTCTTGGATGTTGTTCATAGTCGCGTTGTAGTGGTGGACAACGCGTCGACAGCGGTGATATGGGTATTGGCGGTAAAGAGGAATGGCAGCAAGCAGGAAAGACTTGTTGATACTTTCGAAGAACTCCTAACGGGTTCTGAGCAGCTCAGGTGTGGTGATGGTGGAAGAGGGTTGCAGCTTCCGAAAGTTGAGAGTTGTGAAGAACAGTAAACAACGCGAGAAAAGGCGCGACTAGTAAACTGGGGAGAAGAACAGAGTAGTGCAAGAGACTTCTTGAGACTTTCTGATGCTTTTGCGGCAGTTTCGGAGAGTTTCTGAGCAGTTTTGGTGTAGTTGCGGGTAGTGTTGGTCGCAGCTTCAGATTCTCGAGTGGGATGTGTGAGGAAGGAAGGATGGAGGGTCTGAGGTCTGTCTTTACGACAGCGCGCCAAGGGCACCCGATCATTTCAGCATAGCGCCTGCATCATCGTAACAAGTCATTTGCGAGGCGAGCACGAACATCTTAATTATATGGCAGTCTGCGCAACAATAATTGCAACGCAACGCTTGAGAAATGGAGTAATATTCAATGTTGAATTGCGCGAGTCAGTTTACAGGTGTCGCAAACGCCATCTGAGTCGGCTCACCCTTGCTTCCGCACGGCCTCCCGCAGTCGCGGTCAGACTTGCACGTGATCTCGGCGGTTCGATGGCCAGCCTCCGTCCTCCGTTGCGGCGACCTTGAGCTCAGCATCATAACGTTACCGTCGATCCGAGCAACTACCCAAACAATCACCTCAACCCCACATACAACCGATTTGCAAGATGGTGTTAGAAGCTTCCATGATAGTGTACGGCTGCTCTCACTGATTTAGCGATCCTATGCTAACTCGAACAGCGTTGACAACAGCGAAGCTAGTCGAAATGGCGATTATGTACCCTCGCGATGGGAAGCACAACAGGACGCCGTGAACATGATCTTCTCCGCAAAGACTGGTGCAAATCCAGAGTCTTCCGTCGGTCTTATGAGCATGGGAGGCAACACACCGGAGATCCTCACGACCCTGACAACGGACATTGGCAAGGTGTTGGACGGTCTGCACCGGACAAAGATAAAGGGCAGCTCGCACTTTGTGACGGGCATCAACGTCGCGGCTGTATGATATCCGGAAACCTTGGAAAGATGCCCGAGCTAATGAGTGTTACAGTTGGCCCTCAAGCACAGGCAGAACAAGTCGCAGAAGCAGCGGATAGTCATGTTCAACTGCAGCCCCATCGAAGAAGACGAGAAGAACCTGATCAAGTTGGCAAAGAAGATGAAGAAAAGCGGTATTAGCATCGACATCATCGCATTCGGCGAGCTAAGCGACGACACCACGCGGAAACTCCAGGCCTTCAGCGACAACGTACAAAGCGCCGAAGGTTCCTACCTTGCTACCATCCCGCCAAGCGCGAACCTGCTTAGTGACTCGTTGATCACCACGCCTATTGTTGGTGGAGAGGGTGCATCCAATACTGGAGGTGACAGCGGTTCTGGAGGTGGAGGTGGCGGTCCATCAGGCGGCAATGACTTCGAGTTCGGCGTAGATCCATCGGTTGACCCCGAGCTCGCATTGGCGCTAAGAATGTCTTTTGAGGAAGAGAAAGCACGGCAGGAAAAGGACAAGAAGACCAAGGAGGCCGCCGAAGGCAAGTCAGAGCTTGAGCCAGTCGCTGAGGGTGACGAGAAGCAGCCGCTGCTAGACAATCAAGGTCAGCCAAGCGGAAGTGGCAGTAAGGACAAGAAGGATGACGACGCAGACAAGATGGACACGGCATAAGCTAGCGCGCACATAGTGCAGCTAGGAGGGGATGGCCCTCGAAGCTTCAAGATGGGCAGAGCATTCACGGCGTCTACTGTATGACTAGAGCTGGCGTCTACCGCATGGCATGGATGAATAAATGAAGCAAATAATGAATACTAGTCTCTGTTGACTGGATTACGGAAGTGACGTCTTCTACGGTATACCTCTCACACTCGAATAGCCTGGGTTCCCCAGGAAGGGTGGCTACGCCTCTCTATTGAAACCTCTGAAGCCATCGTGCATGCCTCAGACTCAGCAGTACGGCTCTGGAGCTATGCAACGAGTTTACCCATAGTGCTTCCGATTTGTGGCACTCTTATAACACATGTCGCAACAGGATGCTTTCCATGCTGCCCTGTACGTTGCTCTGCTTTCTGTCTTTCCTCTCCTTTTCATGGTATCATGTTTCTTGCGAACTCTTGCTCATCCCCTGACCTTTACAAAACCATCCAGCCCTCGATCGAATTTCTCACATCGGACCGGCATCTCCACAGTGTAGAACGGGTTCTTCATGACATAGTCTGCGTATAGTTCATATATCTTCTTCATCATCGTGTCTACGTTCGGTTGCTGGGGCTCTGTGAAGAGGAGGAATTTGACACCGGTTTGCGTTTGGAAACATTGAATACGGAAGTGCGAGCTTTCCAGGACTTCGATACCAGTTGCGCGGACAGGGAATGTCTGGAGGTTGGGCGTCGCGGTGGACGGAGGAGGCGCGCGGACAGGTGGGACTGGAGAGAGCTGCGCTGTTATGGCATGCATTCTAGATGCTGGTCAGTGGAATATTCCGACTCGGGCAAACTGCATATTACCCATGGAACGATCCAGCAAGCATGAGGTAGTCATTGCTAGTAAGCTTGCTCATGCCCGTGTGGAACTCTCGATTGTAGATGAGGCCGCCAGACTTGCTGATTATGAACAGCGCGAACACCACCCTACACCACAGTATTAGCCAGCGATAAGGAAGACTACAAAGCGCTTCATTACATCTTGTCAACTGGAAGAACAAACTATCACGGAAGTCTAGGCAGCGTGGTGTTGCGGCTCGTGTCCCGTAAGCGGTGACGGGGTTCTGCCCCTCAGGACTCCACAGCACCCGCCTTGACAGCTGGGCAACCATTGTTTGCTTGCCCTTTTACAACACTTGACCCGCCCATTATTTCTCCACGAGATCCATACCGTACAACGACACCCACACCCGCTCAAAATTATCAGCCCGGCCTACGCGGACTGTTGAGCTTCCCATACCCCGCGAACTCAACTCTCCAAACCGCAGCCGGGAGACGTCCGCGACACCATGTCGAACCAGAGCATTCTGAGAATTACCCGCGAACTGGGCGAGATCCAGCGTGGCTCCGACCTCTCCATAGCTGTAGCCTGTCGCGATATCGACGTGCGCCATGTGCGGGCACTAATCATCGGCCCACCTGACACCCCATACGAGTTTGGCTTCTTCGAATTCGCTGTCAAGTTCACCCGAGACTACCCAACAAAGGCGCCGAGTGTGACGGCTATCACTACACATGGTGGGCGCACGCGTTTCAACCCCAATATCTATGCGGGTGGGAAGGTGTGCCTGTCAATCCTTGGGTAGGTTGCGGGAAGCACTCGATTTGGGTATACGCTAACAAGACGTAGCACATGGCGAGGAGAGCGTGGGGAAGAGTGGTCATCTGCCCAGGGACTCGAATCTATCCTCATCTCTATCCAGAGCCTCATGTCCAGTAACCCATATGAGAACGAGCCTGGTTTCGAGGACGCCAACTCAGACTACGACAAGAAGAACCAGGAGGCATACGTTGACAAGATCCGTCACGAATCCTTACGCATATCAGTCATAGACCGGCTTGAAGAGTACCTGGGCATCAGCTGGGGGAGGTCGGGCCCAACCGTGTACAATGCGGAAGAGGACTATCAGTCTAGCAGGGACGACGCGCCGTTTGAACCCTTCAAGGACCTCTGCAAGCGACGCTTCCTGTGGTACTACCAGTCGTATCTGGCTCGTGTAGATGAGGCGGCGAAGAAGAACAAGGATGGTGAACGATTCGAGAAGATGCCCTTCGAGGGACCAGGCAACGCAATGGAGGGTACATTCCAGTACACACAACTCCGAGAGCGGCTCGTAAAGATCTTCGAGACCCTTAACAAGGAGATGGAGGCTTGGGCTGCTGAGGGAATGGCCGCTGTTAGGAAGGAGATGAGCATCGCCAATAATCTCCAGCGCCAGTATGAGCAGATCATTGAGAAGTACAAGAAGCAAGACGCCGTCACACTGGACCTTGACCTAGTGGACAAAAATCCATTCGTGTGGCAGCTGGTCCTCTTTGGCAGGCCTATGACCAACCTTGACGGTGGCATGTTTAGAATCATGCTGTACATTAGCCCGAAGTTTCCTGAGGTCCTACCTCGCGTGAGGTTCGAGACACCAGTCCTCTACCATCATCGCGTGTCACCTGATGGCATTCTCTGCTACGACGCTGCCCGTAAGGATGACATGCGGTCACACATCGAGGCCATCATTGCTGCTATCGAGGAGGAATCGCCTGCATACGACCCACGCACGCTGGTGAACCCTGAGGCTGCGAAGCTCTTCTGGGGTACACCAGAGGAGAAGAAGCTCTACAACCGCAAACTAAGGCGGTCTGCACAAGACAGTGCTGAGTAAGTTCATGGTCAAGTGAAGCTAGGATGCTCGCTGACAGCCGTGTAGGAACTGTTTCTAGGAGGAACCAGGTGGAGTAATGATATAACGGCCGACTTCATCAGACATGATATTACATGATACCCCAAGTCCGACCCCGTGGTCCTGGCTTGCATTATTTGGCGTTCAGTGGGAATTCTGGGCACAACAGCATCGGTAACGGCGTTAGTCATCAATGACATGCTATTTCATTGAGGCGTGATAGCAAAAGTTGAATTCATCTATGCTTGACGTTTGACATGTGAGATTCGCCCGTGCATACGGCGCTTTACGCGCAAAGTTTGGCCGCCGGGACCCTGAACCCAGGCCCCCGGACTTATGTCGGTTCATCTCTCTCCGCAAAACAACTCTCTGATCGTCGCACCCCAATTGCACCATCGTACCATCGCTAAACATGCCGAACAACTCAGACACGATCCAATCGCTCGGAAAGGTGCTTGTCGTTGGCGGTTGCGGCTTTCTCGGAAGCCACATTGTCAGCTTCATTGTCAACCGTCACCCCCAGACACAAGTCGCAGTTCTCGATCTACGAACCAACTCGAATCGCAACTCCAGCCCGAACGTATCCTACCACGATGGCGACATCACAGACGCTGCGGCCATGGAGGCGCTGTTCTCTGAGGTGAAGCCCAATGCGGTCATCCACACAGCATCTCCGCACTTCGACCTGAAGCCTGAGATTCACGAGAAGGTCAATGTTGGCGGAACCAAGGTTCTGCTGAAAGCTGCGCAAGAAGCTGGGGTCAAGGCATTTGTGTATACAAGCTCAGCGAGTGTTATCCTCGACCATGAAACTGAGCTCATCAACGCGGACGAGAGATGGCCACTTGTTACTGGCGATGCCCAGCCTGAGTACTATACAACCACAAAGGTAAGCATACTACAGCATTATCTCGTCTTCTTCGCTGACTTGGTTCTCAGGCATACGCAGAGACAGCCGTCCTCCAAGCCAACCGCAGCCCTGAAAACGACCCTAGCTTCCTGACCTGCGCCATCCGCCCTGCCGGTATCTTCGGCGAAGGCGATGTACAACTGCTCCCTAAGATGGTCAACGCGTACAAGACAGGAAAGACCAAGTTCCAAGTTGGTGAGAACAACAACATGTTCGACTTCACGTACGTTGAGAACGTCGCATACGGACATGTCCTCGCTGCTATCGCACTGCTCCATACCCACAGACGCCTGCCCAGCATTCCCCTAGACACCGAGCGCGTCGACGGCGAAGCATTCTTCATCACGAACGGCCAGCCCGTATACTTTTGGGATTTTGCACGCTCGGTATGGCACGAAGCAGGTGACCAGACACCGTTGAGCAGCGTGTGGCATCTCAGTGCCGACTTCGCATGGACTGTTGGTGCAATCCTGGAGAACATTTTCTGGCTCTTGGGGAAGAAGCCTAGCTTGACCAGGGCTCAGGTCAAATACAGCAGCATGTCGAAATACCACAGCATCAACAAGGCGAGGCAGCGGTTAGGGTATGAGCCACTTGTCACCCTCGATGAGGGCGTCAAGAGGGGCGTACAGTATATTCTAGAGCAGGACAAGAAGGCTGGCGAGAAGAAGGGCCAGTAGACCTATGCGTGGGAACGCGTTGAGCTCAGGTCGGTTAGAGACAAGTTCATTCCTATATTGCAGGCCGTATGTAGTCTTGGTATAATGTAATCACACGTCACTCAGCAGCTCCCTCCTGGAAGATGCAAAGATGAGTACACTGTTGTGGACCTCCAGATGTGGCTAGAACCTCCCCAAAGACCCACTCCCGATTAAGTCAACTTCGTCGTTCGCGCGTCGTAGCTCCATCGCACTTTCCCAACCCCACGTTCCCCTTCACCCCGCCAACATGGCGCGCAATCACGAAGAAGTATGTCGCGCCCGCTACTTCCCGAGTCAGCATACGCAGCTCTCGGCCTCTCTCCTGCAGCGATCAAAGACCTGATGAATCCCAAGCCACCGCCGCCTGAACCCCCCGAAATACACGCGCCAAACCTCCTCCAGAGCGATGAGGACAACGCGCGGCCCATGTCGCCCAACGAGACTTCTATAACGCTGTATGCAGAGCTCCTGCTGCATATACGTACTGTCACGCTTTTCGCCTCGCTGCGCACGAATTTCTCGCGCTCAACTGATGCGAAGCTGTCGAGCGACGGGTCTTACATCACAGTGTCGCACGAAGGCCAGTCTGCGTCGATACGTCTGCCTGTCAACATCGAGGGTGGAGGCGAGGCTGCGCTCGAACTTCCATCGCAACCCCCAACCAAGGAACTCACACTACGTCTTCAACTAGAAGAGCGTGAAGGAAGCGACCTCCTGGGCGCACTGCAACGTGAGGACCGACAAGCCAATATTGTGCCATGGGATGGCGCCTCACTCAACGATGCACAAGATGTGGAGCTTACTTGTAAGAGCTGTGAAGGCGTGATTGTAGCCAAGGGGAAGATTCGGCAGTGGAAAGATCTACCGAATGAGAATTGGGCTGAGATGATGGACTTTTGGCATTGCCACAAGCCGGATGAGCATCACTTGCATGATCACAGTCACGATGAGATTATTGGGCAGAAGGGGTATGCAGCTGCCAATCGCTTGCAGGCTGTAGACGGGGTAGGCTTTGTTGATTTGGCGAGTTTCTTACTGGCGGAGCAGGACTGTGATGGTGCACAGGTAAGCTATACCTTTCCTTTTATTCCATCGTTCTCGTAAAAATGGGCGCAAAGAAGGCGAACTCGCCTTTCCAGTGGCATCATCGTCGATACAAGCTCCCTAAAACAACATGTTCATACACGTGCTCTCTGCTCCGGATGTATCCTCTTCCTCGGGTTGATGGGTTACCGGCGCTGTTGAGTTGACGGCCTGGCGTTTCACTGTCTCTATACCCTTAGACCCTTGGGATTGGCAGGTTTAGCCAAGGCTACATTTCATCTATACTGTTGTCTATGTTTGTTTCGAGTCGTCCATTCGTACTGATATGACACAGATGTCTTCCAAAAAAGAAGCAGAGCTGCCGGCAGACCTGATCCAATGCGCACATTGCAACCACACGATCGGCACCCAGGATCCTGCTACCTCCGGCTGGCGCATACGAAAGTGGGCCACTGGCGTAAGATCCACGTCCCCATCCACAACATCCACGTCATCCACCTCTCCGACTACCTACACAGTTCAGAAATGGATAACAGCCCGTCTTCTCCACCTAATCGACAACACCGGCCTTCGCAAATTTCACATTCACACCCCTCACCCACCTCCCTCCAACCCCTCTGAAGAAACTGAACCCATACCTTCCCTCCTGGTCTGGGTATTTACCCCGGACCTTCTCTTCTCTTCTTCCATACCCACGCCTGGTCGCCTCGATCCCACACGTACGATGAAGATTTTCTACCAGAAGCAGACCTGGCAGGCTTTGAAGCCTGGAGAACCAGAGAGTGCACAGGTAGAGGACGTGGAGTTTCCTGAGGAGTTGTATGGGGAGCTGAAAGGGGCGCTTGAAAGGAGTCAGAGGTTGTTGCCCCCGACTGCGAAGAAGTTCCAAGGGTGGGATGTTGGGCTACTGGAAAGGTTTGAGGTGCTTGAAGCTGGGATGGGGAATTTAGAAGGTGAGGATGTTTTGAATGGGGGTGTCAGTGACAAGGGGAAACCAGGTGACAACGGGCTGGAATGTGAGATACCATCGGAAGATGTTGATTGAAGTTATTTGACGAAACTAACGACCATACACGTATCCAAGTCCTCTTTCAGTCTAAAATAGTTGCGGAATACTCTACTTGAGAATGACTGTTTATATAGCCGGGGAAGTTGCGAATAGTTCGTCGCTCTGTATGATCCTGGTATCCTTGGGTGGCAATCAGTTGAGATATAGACTGTCTTCGAAAACCCACTTGTAGTATATCACCCACAACGATGTAGCTTGCTAGATGAATTTAAAGCATGAGTAATGAGTGTATTGCGTGTCTATTCTCAGCTTTGTTGCGAACTTGAGACCCACTTCCAAATCCACGCCTTAGTGAGACCATCCCGCTGGCGCTATACGTCTTCCGTAGGTATGCCAAATTTGGATAAACACTTATGCATTACTAACACATCTCTGTGCTACTTTAGAAAACAAAAGCTATCGGTCGAGCTAAGCATGGTCGATTGGAGACGGCCCTGCATCGATGGGAAAAGTGAATATGTAATTGGGGCTTGGAGCCATGAGTCCGTCTGCCCCTGGTCGCATCTGCGAAGCTGGCAGCCAAAGCTTCTTATCGGCAGTGACCCACATCTGATCTGTCCAAACGAGCGCATCATCCTGGACCAAGATAGAAGCATAGCCCTCGGGGGTTACCTTCCAGATGGCAAGCAATGTGGTATCACTGAAGTATAGGTTGCCATCCCCGTCAATCGTACTACCGCCCGTGCTGGGAGTCAGTGCAACCGCCTCAGTATAGTCACCCAGACTAGCAGCCAGAGTAGAATTAGTCAAAGCCGCATCAACCAAGGCGGTCTTGATCTTGAACAAGCCGCCATTACAAGGCTGGTAGTACAACCACATGCCATCTGGCGAAACTTCCATCTGATCGAGTCCGACCGCGAGTGTGCTTCCAGCAGCACCGTAGCCTGGAACAAGAGTATGGTTGTACATCATCGGGAACCATGCGACTGCTGTCGGATCGTTGGCTAGTACCCGCACGCCCTCTCCCGTCGTCATGTTGAGGACAAGTAGTGCTCCAGCTGTATCGCTCAAGTATGCGACATCGCCGGAGGGTCCGAATCGCACGTCGTCAATGCCACTGCTGGAGGTTTTAATGTCGTCGAGGTAGTAAAGCTTGTCCACCGTGTCGTTGGAAAGGTTGATGCCGATTAACTTTGTGGAGTGATTGAGGCCCTGAGATCCTCCATCGACGAGCCAGTAGCGTCCATCAGGCCCGATGCGGGCGCCGTCGAGACTGACAAAGGTCTTCGCTGGATCCGAAGTACTGTCGCTCGAATTGTAGGAATTCCATTCGGCGTTAGGGTAGAGCACTGTAGAGTTGTCGTCTAGAAGCTCGACTGCTCGTGGAGGATCGGTAAGAGAGTATCTTTGCATTAGGAACTTACGTCCCTCAGCTGAGAATGCGATGCCTTGAGTTGCTAGATCCAGATCGTAGACCACTTCGAGGCCGGGAGCGAATGCGCCAGCGAGGCACGCAGTGCTGAGGGCAGTGATGATACCACGAGAGATCATGGTTCAGAAACCTATTTCTGTGATAGGAGAAAGAACGAATGTACTGAAACAAGAGATATGACGATTACCCCATCTTATATAACACATCTCAAGGCTAATTACCATTGCGCGCTGTGGTCTTCTCTCATTACATGACCTTGGCACGTCGTCAGCTTCAATGTACAGTTCAGTCACTATCACGTCCGAAAAGCTACCGGCACAGTCCGGCACAAAGATTATCCAAAGTTGGATCCCAAGTCTTCCGTGTCTTGTTTGGATGCTGTCTGCAAAGGGTGAACGTTTAAGCGGACGTACTAAAAGGTTGTCCACCTCTCGTGCACGGTCGCGTGATTATCAGCGACTAGATCGATGCTTACCGGGATTGTGAAGAAAGCTGGGTGGACTTTGACATTGCACTTCTGATAACACCGGACGAAAACAGCGATTTCCTTTCCACCATGTTTCTTATTTCTATCTATCCTACACTATCTGATGATCTCTACCACAGCCTTGAGACTCCGTAAATGAGCGGCCAGAAAGAAGGAGGTAGGGGGGAGATCGAAATCAGTCGCTAGAGGAAAGAAATGAGAGGAAAAGAGAAAACCCGTATCAAACAAAGATCCTTTGTTTTTTTGTGGAGTTTCTGTTCTGTTCTGTACGAGGCAACCATGATGCCATACCAGTATGGCAGAGCGAAGAAAAGGCCAGGCCGTGAATACGTGCCCATATATATCTTCCTCATTTCCTCCTCTTGTCATAACAGTCGTAATAGCTGTTCAGAAAAACAAGTGTCCAGACGCCCGCTCAATGGAAGATTACTCCTTCTGTAAAAGTACAAGATGAGAAAGACGGCTATACAAGTGCCCACTAATCGTATACAATATAGTGCGGAAATTACTGCGGGTTTCCATAGCCCATAAAGGTCAAATCATCCAACGTAGTAGTGGGCTCGGCGTACAAGTTGTCGAATTGCCCCCCAAGCTGGTTGAAATCGGGGAAGAAATTGGACGTGTTGTTGAACGCCATCTGGCTAGGCGGCGCGGTATCGAACAACGTGAAGTCCTCAGTGGGGCGACTGAAGCCCTGCATGGTCATGTCCATGTCACCACTGAAGCCCTCATCCATGTGTGGTGAGAAGAGAGTAACGTCGGGCTGAGCCAATGGTGATAGGTGTGGGAGCCCATTCATCGTGCTGCTGGTTGTGAATGGCAATGGCGCGTAGTCAAACGCCGTGCTCATTGGGGTTGGCTGCTGGAAACCCGTGTTGAAATTTGCGTTCAGGTCACAGGCGTTGTAGATGTCGTTGTGGTTGATGTGAGTATCTTCTGGGGTCACAGCATCAACAAAGGATGTGGGCTCAACGGGCGAATGTCCAGATGAGTAGGTGAAGTGGGAGCCGTTGGTTGTGATCGAGTCACGGCGGAAGTCATCCTGGAAACCCTGGTGGCTCAAAGCTGGCGTGTTGACGCCATAGAAGTCAAAGTTGTCGATCATGGGCACTTGTGGCGATGGGATGAACGGTGTGATGGGTGTAGTCATGGTCGCTGACATTGGTGTGCCAATGAAAGGAGTAAGAGGAGTAGTGGGGCTGTTCTCGCTGCCAGTAGGACCCTTCTTGCGACCATTGCTCTTGGAACGAACGTACTCCCAGCCATGAGCCTTCTCCATGTGCTGCTTGCAGTTGGACTCACGCTTTGAGGCGTACGAGCATGGTGGGTAGAGACACTTGTACTGGGCAGGAGCAGCAGAGTGCTTGTCGTTCATATGCCTGTCACGTTCCTTCTCAGTTGGCCAGCCCAGATCGAAGTACTTGCAGTTCTTCTCAGAGCACTTCCACGGGCGAGAGTGGGTCTTCTCGTGCTTGGTCAGATCGGATGGTCGCTTGAACTCCTTCTTGCAGTCACGGCAAATGTGCATTACATCTCCTGGCTTCTCGGACTTACGACGGCGCGCCATGGAGCGGGTGACTTCATCCTCGTCCATACTGTCCTCGGAGGCGTCCGAGAGACGGCGCTTGATCCTGAAGGCTTTTGAGGCATCTTCTGAGATAGGCATAACCTTTCCGTTCTTCTCCCGGACTAGCTCGACGGGACGGCCGTTGTGGCTAATGCCACCACGGAGGGTGATCTTCTCATCGCTATGGACCATTTGATTAGTGCGTGCGAATAGAAAGCCGGCGGCGCGGTCATACCGTGAGTAATCCATGTCGTCTAGGTCCTCGCCCTTGGATTCTTTTTCTCTTGTAGCAGCCATGATTGAAGCGTATCGTCTAATCTGTTCCATCAAATCGAGGAAGTAGCCGTCAGTATAAGGGCGGTCGGTTGGTAGTCGCTGATCTTGTTCGGAAATGTACTGGACAGTCGTAGCCAAGAGTTGGATTGATCGTTCGCAAAAACGAGTGTACGAGTCCGGGGTAGCCGACAGCTCCTTTAAACCACGAAAAATGCAATAAGCTACTGCACTTTGAGAAAGACAACGGGTGGTTCCACTTACCGGTGCGAGGAATATGAGGGTCTTCTCGAGATCACGGAGGTTTCGGATGTTCTTCTCACCTATGCGTCGGGGAACGTCCTTGACAAGCGAGTGAAAGTCTTTGAGAGACTCCTCAGCAAGGATGGGCTTGACAATGAAGTCGTGAATCTGCTTGCACGTGTGCTCGCCAAGCACGTGATCCTCCTCTGGAGAACCGAGTGCGGAAAAGGACCTGGTGACAGCCGAGTGTGTTGAGCTGATTGAGGTGCTGATGGATTCACGAACGCTGGAGCGCTGAGTGCGAATCTCGTCTTTATATATGTTAGAATGCGGGGCGTTCTCTTCCAAGACGGGTAGCTGCGGTGACTCCTTACCGTATTTCGATCCACTGATGCTCGAACCCAGACCGCTGTCAGAAGCGTGGTCGTGGGGGCTGCGTTGAGCTGCAGTAGGCTTTATGTCAATGTCCATTGGGGTGTGGTCCAATGAGGTGCTGTCGAGGACGAAGCTCGGGACGGGAAGAACCTCCGGGTCGTTGAGAAGGTCAGAGCCGGCAGCAGCGCTCTTATGGCCAGCGACCCTCGCCTCGAAGTCCTTGAGCAGGTTGGTGACGCGACGCACGCTAGGGTCTTGGATGGAGTCGTTGACTAGCTCCTCTAGTCGCTCAGTGCTGGTCGGTGAGCGACGGGGCATAAAGTATTTGTCGACGTCGCAGATGTCGGACGATATGTGGGTTGGCGACGAGAAAGTACCGCTCTTCCGGAGCTGCATGCCATGGGTGCTGAGAGGGGAGGCGGAGCCCTTAAGAGGACGGCGGCGGGGATGACGGTTCTGGTCGTGGGGTGCAGACATGTTGAGCTATGACTGGTCGTAGTACCGGTTGAAGTGGGAAAGGCGGCCTCAGGTGAGTCACGGACTGCACGATTCCCCAAACCCGGCGAACCAAAAGGACCAAGTGTGAGTGGTTATCCAAGCCCAGATCACGTTTTCATTGACCGGGGATAATGGAACCTTTGCGGCCGCGGAAGCTAACAAATGATAGGCTGGAGTGATGAGAGCGATGCAGAGAGAGGGTAAAGGGCGCTGAGTCCTCTTGTCGAGTGTCGGAGGAGAAGTGCTGGTATATAGGAAGGCGCAGCACGTGGAGTAAGACGGGCGGCGAGCGGCAAAAGATGCACAAGGGCGGCGGGTCTGCGGTGCAAAAAGACGAGGAGGAAGGGAGGCCTGAGGATTGGGATTTGAAGCAAGAAGAGATATCGAGGAGCGCGGGCTGGGGGGGAGTAGGTGGTTCAAGAGGGAAGGAACGGGATGTCGTCGCTTCCTCCAGTGAGTGGAGTCCAACTCCAGGCAGCAGTGCACGGACACTTGACGTTCCGCGCAGTCAGCCCCTGCTCGGATCATGAATACGAGCGACATGCCATTATTCGTCCATCGGCACAACGTCAGCCAATCCGTCACTTGCACCTTTGCCGCGTTTCTGGCATACGCGTGGGCGCAGGAATCGAGCGCCAAACTTATTGTGTCCTTCACCGCGAACCCTTCTATGGTGATAGACACGGAACCACCAGAAGACTGCGAGAATTGGCTCCAATCCAGCGGTGACTAGACCCTTGCAAGAAACCGGTCAACCCTAAGAAGCGCAGGAACGGCTGCTAGCGCACGCTTATCACTGGTTGATGGCATAAGGCGCCCTATGGGTGGAGGCTTGCAAAGGGCGACAGGGCTGTGCATGGATGGAGCCATTTCGCCTTCCTCACCACTTCTGGTGGACCAGCAACTAAGACAACTAAGGCGTCGCTATTGATAAAGCCGCCGTCCCCGCTCCCTGGAATTGCACAGATGCGCACGCCGTCATACCCACTATTCCGTCGTTGCGCAATCCACCGTGTCGTGATGTTCTGGATGTCGGCACATACGTATGCCACATCCTTCCATTGGGCGAGTAGTACAGGACGCCTTTCACCGGAATCGTGGGGGCCAGAAACACGTCGTCAACATGCATGTGATGTTAGGGCTGCGCATGCAGGCGTGAGAGGTATATCGATATTGAGGGAGTTCCAGTTATAAGATCCATGGCGGGGTACTCTGGGACTAAGTATAGGCGTGAGGTTGTCTCATACTTTACGTAGCTTTGCCACGCCCAGGTGTTGGATTCTACCCTATCTCACGACTCGCTGCGGACAAAAGCCGGACACAGAAGCGTGGACGCCCTTGCCGCCCTACCAACTTACATTCGATCTATTTGTCTCTTTGCGAGATGCTCCTCTCATCTCGGAATACAATGCTGCTCGTTTCTTTTGCAAAAGTACGCAATGACGAGTGTTCATCTACATACACCACCCCGGAGCAGCCATCTCCCCCCACTCTAGACTGGATGTTCGTGCTTCGAAAGTAGAATCGCTTCATTATCCGTCATTGAATCGGTTGGTAAGCCGGTTGTCTTTGCCACATATACAAAGAAACGTCTTTCACCCAAAACTCCAACCACCTAACGAACATCACATCGTCCATGAAACCCAATCCATAATAATGCATTATTTGGCAAACCATCCATATAGCCTGTGCTTTCTTATGCCAAAACTTAACCTCGCCTCGCCGCGCCTCGTCGACCTCTTCAGATCTCGGTTGCCGCATTCTGATACCCATAGTACACTGCTTCTCGTACTCACTCTTGCCCATCAACCAACACTCGCTTGAGTAGCCAAATTGCTCAATCGTAAAGTCTGCAATGTACTCGTCGCCGGACCGAGTTTCGATGTTGAAGACGCTATGACGGACTTCTGAATACGGTTGATAATGTTTCCAGTAGATGACCCAATACGGTTTTGCTACCACCGAGAGCCAGGTTATCCTAGCGTTGACACGGCTCAGAAATGGCTCGAGCATGTATAAGAAGACACGGATGCTGAAGTCGCAGTGATTAAACTTATTAGACCCCCTTCGCATGTCTGGACTGATCCAAGGATCATAAACAGCGGGACCGTATGCTTGTATCAATCTCCCATGTATCGGTGGATACTCACTCTCGTAGATGACGATGGGATCGCCCAGTCCAGGTGACGGGTTGATTTCAAGGTGAACGCGAAGTCTTGGTTCATATTCAAGTACAAGGTTGAAGATGTGCCAGTATGGCGCAATGATGGTTTGGATTTCTTCAAATTCTCCCCGTGAAGGATGCCCTACCGGAATTTGTGGCCTGAAGGGATGCGAGTTGTACGGATGAAAGACTGGCGTAGATGTGCCTTTAGGCGAAGGATATTTTGTTGAGTCTGTTTGGCTCAACGGAGATGCGCTTGGTGTAGAACATTCTGTCAAGTCTACTACACTCAACGGAGAATTGCATGGTGTAGGAATTCCTATAGAGTCTACTTCGCGTAGAGGAGACGCCACTGGGGAAGAACATCTTGTCGGGGTTCCCTTAGGTGATGGAGACACTCCATGTATAGAATACCTTGTCTGCTGTTTCTGACTCGACAGAGATGTTTTTCTTGTAGGACATCCTTTCAAAGTTGCTGGCCTGGCGAAGTTCCGATCGTAGGGAGTGAGGACAGAGGGTTGGCCAGGGCGTGGACGAGTCGCCATGGCTGACTGGGTCTGTGCGAGATCTGGCAATATCCAGTAATGAGAATCATGGCTTTTGAGAATATATCGTCGGATGTTTTGTGATAAGTGAACGCCGTGGCCGAGATCGTTGGAAACTTCGAATTGTTCACATATTGAACCACGGCGCCAACGGCAAATGTTCCACTATATTTCTCACTGTCGAGCTCGAGGTCTAACATACGTTTGGGCTCGTCCTTGTTTCGCATGTGGTGTTGCAATAGAGACCGAGTTTGATTGGGCTTATTCTTACCTCCCGACGAGCTCCTGGTCGCAATCGCGGGACTGTGGGTTCCAGGACCTTGACGACCCGCAATGCGGAGGAGTATTTTAACTCGACTAGGTATCACAACCTTTGACACTATATAGCTATATTCACTACCCAATACACTTGTTTCGATTGGTGAATAAACCATTCAGGTCGTAGTAAGAAATCTAGACGTAATCCCGGTCATAATTCCTTTTGAATCGTCAGCCTCTATAGACGACTATAGTACCACCTCGATATTTCTCTCCAGCGAGATATGGAGAGGCTTTATATTATATAGAGTATAGATTTTATGGCTCTCGCTACCAAGAAGAACGGTGATTCACTAGTTCCTTCAAAACTAGGTCAATACGCCATGCTCTTTCCACTCAAATCACCGAATCCAGAACTCATGGCCACCGTGATCTGCGCGATGGAGCCATGGATGAATCAGAACGTGGAATACTCCAGTCGCTCGTGCAGTCAGTCATGTCGAGTTCTTCTTCGCGGAACGCGGCTAATGACACGACGACATATATTTTTGCGCATCACGTTGCTTCGGACAAAGAATCTTGGTGGTGGTCAAAAACGAATGTCGAAGCAAAGACCACAAAAGATGGGACCTGAAAATAGGACCGCTGCAGGTTTCCGCTTACAGTGGATCAGGAGCAACGAACCGTCTGCGTGTGACCTCATGTGGCTCCAGGCTCAGGGGCTTAGCTCCAATGGTACTAGCGTTTAAACTTTGGGATGGGCTGATCGCCAATGAGACGCCAGTCAGTATAGTTCCGTTTCAAGAGCCCCGTCAAGCTCAAACCCCTCGCGATGCTGTTGCCGCCGTTGTCGTTCTGACTGTCAACCCTCTCTCTTTCGAGGCGAGTCTTTCGTCGCTCCCTTGACCAGTCTTTCCTGTCACTCTCTATCTTACCTTTAGGTCCCGTCGTGGCCGTTACAATCTCTCTACAGGTTACGCTGGTTCGTGCCTGCACACGCTCTCTCCTGCGATAAACGCGTTATCGCACATTTGAAGTGTTTTCAGCCGAGTTTTTCGGATTGATCGTTTGAGTTTTTGCAAGATGTTGGGTTTCCACAGAAGGACGAGGTCTTTAATACCGGTCAAGGACTTGGGTAAGTATGATAAGGTGGCCATGGTTGAGGAAGAGGAGGATCTGGATGTAGAGGAAGAGATGGAGATGCAAAACGCGCCAGACGGTGCGGACAAGTCGCGATGGTCGCAGCTGATGCTTGTGTACCTTATCTTTCTCGCTGAGGCGTAAGTTCTACTACCTGATCTCGAATGGCAAGACCCGTCTGTTCCGACTTATGCTGACATGCTATACAGCATCATGGCTTCAAGCCTCCAACCACAGCTCCAGATGCTCCTCTCGTCTTCCGACTACTGCGGCACTCTCTCCTCGTCCTACCTCCGAAGTATACTCGACTGCGCATACGCATTTGGCGGAACAACGGGTCTATTCTGGGGATACCTTGCCGACCGTATGGGAAGAAGGCGCGTCACGCTCATTGGGCTCTGGAGTATGTTCGCATGCTGCTTGAGCATGGGCTTCGCAACCAGTCTCGTCAGCTGTACAATTTTTCGCTTTGTCGCCGGCATGGTTAGCTCGGCGATTGTATGCACAACCCTGACCATGATTGGAGATCTGAGCACATCGGCAGAGGAGAGGGCGAAGAACGTCGCCCGGCTACCTACTATCTCTCTGGGCGGCTCCATGGGCCCGATCATGCAGCTCATGGTCTCGGAAAGCCTACAAGCCTACAACATGGTCTGGCAAGACTTTCCAACCCTGGGCTCTGAGCTAGCTTGCGGAGCCGTCTTGTTCGCCATTGCGCTCACGGCAAGCATCTGCCTCAAGGAAACGCTCCCTCACCACAACGATCGCTCCGCAGACTCAGTCGACATGGACTGCGAGAAAGCTGCCTTCCTCCGCCGCGACTCAGAAGACACAAACATCACCCTCGTCGACTTTGCTCGCCCCGAACCCATCACTATCTCCCAGTTCCTCCAGGCCCCATCTCTTATGGTCCTTCTCTCCTCCTTCTGTCTCCTCTCGCTCCACGCATCGACTTTCGACGTTGTCCTTCCCCACCTCGGACACAGCAGCACAGACCAAGGCGGCATGGGCATCTCGTGCGACTGGCTCAGTATCGTCGTTCTCGGTGTCCGCGGCATTGCAGGCATGGTCCTCTACTACGCCATTCCTTACGCGACGTCGAAATACGGTCTTGTCAAACTTTACCGCTCCGTCTCCGCCCTCCTACCCGCTACCTATGTCCTCACTCCCATCCTCGCCATTGTCGTCACCTGCTCCGGTCTTGAACCCGTCATTTCCGCTCTTTCAATCTTCACCCAACACCTCCTCACCGGTGGCGCAAACGTTGTCGTTTCTCTGCTCGTCCTCAACACCACACCAGATGCTTTCTCAGCCGGCACCGTTGTCGGTATGATGCAGATTGGCAGTCTCTTCAAGGCTTTTGCCGTTGCAGTCAGTGGCACAAGCTATTATTTCAGCGACGATCTTAGCGTACAAACAACAAACTTCGCTCTCTGGACTTGCCTCGCACTCTTCGGTATCGTCGGTGCGGGACTAGCCTGGTTTGTCCGCGAACGCCCTAGTGTGGAGAAGGATTTCCCCAGCGAGGTTCTCTGCTGGGAGACATGCTTTGATGCTGATGCCGAGAAGCAGTTTAGCCTTGAGGATGTTGAGGAGGTTTGATCGATCACTGTATCATCACCTGTTGTATGTCTTGATGTTTGTAGCGCGTCGTTTCATCATCTCATTTTTCTTGTCTGTCTTTTCTTTTGTGCTTGTTCATCTATCTCCTTGTGTTGAGTTTAGTACTCTGCTTCTTGGGTTGTATGAGTATATAGCAAGTCATCGTATCTTGACCCATAGGTCAGTTGTCTGTCT